>NC_042620.1:285917005-286217005 GCF_901001135.1 Rhinatrema bivittatum
TCAGCGCAATCTCAGCTTATCATAATAAGATAGGAGAGGCACCTATATCCACACAACCTCTCGTCACTAGGTTCATGAGAGGTCTCACTCACCTTAAGCCACCAATTCGGCCCCCAGCTACACAATGGGACCTGAATCTGGTTTTAACAAGGTTAATGCATTCTCCGTTCGAACCCATAGATTCCTGTGACCTTAAATTTCTCACGTGGAAAACTATTTTCCTCGTAGCCATCACATCAGCTAGGAGGGTTAGTGAGTTGCAAGCACTGGTCACATATGAACCTTACACAAAGTTTCTCCATGACAGAGTGGTTCTCCGAACACATCCAAAATTCCTTCCTAAGGTAGTTACGGAATTCCACTTAAATCAAACGATAGTTCTACCCACATTCTTTCCAAGGCCTCACTCTCACCAAGGGGAAAGAGCTTTACACACTTTGGACTGTAAACGTGCATTGTCCTTTTATTTGAATCGCACTACATCCCTTAGAAAATCCAATCAGCTTTTTGTCTCTTATGATCCAAATAAGCCAGGTAAAGCAGTGGGAAAACATACTCTATCCAATTGGTTAGCAGATTGCATACAATTCTGCTACGAAAAAGCAGGCCTTCCTCTCCAAGGGCGAGTAAAGGCACATTCAGTAAGAGCCATGTCAACTTCAGTAGCACATTTTCGTTCAGTGCCAATTATTGACATTTGTAAAGCAGCAACATGGAGTTCCCTTCACACCTTTGCAGCTCATTACTGTTTGGATAAGGAAGGAAGACAGGATTCAGCCTATGGACAATCTGTCTTAAAGAACTTGTTTCCAGTTTAATCCCAACTCCTTCTACATCCATCCTGCTATATTCTTCGGCTGACTCATTTCTTCAACAAAGCATTCCGGTTACCTGCATGGACAATGACTCAGCCTCTAGCTTGCTAATCACCCATATGTGAGGACTAGCATCCTGCTTGTCCTGGGATAAAGCAAAATTGCTTACCTTGTAATAGGTGTTATCCCAGGACAGCAGGATGTAGTCCTCACGGAACCCACCCGCCACCCCGCGGAGTTGGGCATCAGACTTTATTATTTTATTTTGCTAACGCTTATTGCTACATACAAGACTGGAGTGAGACCCCTGTGGCAGGGAATATCATGGCATGCCGGGCATGCTCAGTAGCCTCAGGCAGCCAAACCAAAAGCTTCTAGAAACTTGCCAGAAGTTTTTCCCGCTTAAGGGCTCCGTGAATGACGTCACCCATATGTGAGGACTACATCCTGCTGTCCTGGGATAACACCTATTACAAGGTAAGCAATTTTGCTTTACTTTATTTCTTCTTGTACTTTATATTTCAAAGCAAGTGTTACTTGTATGTATTATTAAAGTGTAATAAATAAAACATTTTTAAAAAATGGTCTATGGTGTCTGAAGACTGGAGGTTTGCCAATGTAAAATGATCATAAAGAACAAAATTGCTGAACATATAGATAGGCATAGTTTAATGGCACAAAACCAACATGGATTTAGCCAAGGGAAGTCTTGCCTCACAAATCTGCTACTTTTTTTGAGTGTGTAAATAAACATGTGGATAAAGGTGAGCCAGTTGATACAGTTAGGACAACTGCTTTTTAATATATACATAAATGACCTGGAAATGGAAACAATGAGTGTAGTGATCCAAACTGCCAATTACACAAAATTATTCAAAGTTGTTAAATCATAAAAGGATTGTGAGAAATTGCAAGATGACCTGCCAAAACTGGAATACTGGGCATGGAAAGGGCAAATTAAATGTGTCAAGTACAAAGTGATGCAGTTAGGAAAGAGTAACCCACATTATAGCTACACAATGCAAGGTTCCACATTAAGAGTCACCTTTCAGGAAAAGAATAGGTGTCACCATTGATACGTTTACATTTTCTGCTCAGTGTGCAGCAGCAGATAAGAAAACTAGGAATTATCAGGAAAGGAATGAGAATAAAACAGAGAATATCACAATGCCTCTGTAACATTCCATGGTGTAACCACATCTTACGTATTGGGTGCAGTTCTGGTCACCACATCTCAAAAAAGATATAGCAGACTTAGAAAAGGTACAGAGAAGGGCGACCAAAATGATAAAGGAGATGAAATGATTCCCCTATGAGGAAAGGTTAAAGAGATTAGGACTCCAGCTTGGAGAAAAGACGGCTGAGAGGAGATATGATAGAGGTCTATAAAATAATGAGTAGAATGGAATGAGTAAACAATTATTTACTCTTTCAAAAAGTACAAAGTTCAGGGGGGACACACAATGAAGTTACTAGATAATACATTTAAAACTAATAAGGGAAAATTGTTTTTTACTCAACACATAATTAAGCTCTGGAATTCATTGCTAGACACAGTGATGAAAGCTATTAGTGTAGCCACATTTTTAAAAAAGTTTGGACAAGTTCCTGAAGGAAAAGGCCATTAACCATTATTAAGGTAGAGTTGCAAAAATCCGCTGCTTATCAATGGGATGAGCAGCTTGGAATATGTCTACCCCTAGGGATCCTGCCAGGTACTTGTAACCTGGCTTGGTCACTGCTGGAAACAGGATACTGGGTTTGATGGACCCTTGGTCTGACCCAATATGGCAAGCCTTATGTTCTTATTGCAAATACAATTTATATTAGCCTTTATTTGGACTTTTGAAGATTTGACTACTTTTGGGCTTGGGACTCCACTTTCCTTGAGCTATTTTTGGGCTATAAACCCTGTTTAAAATCTGGCCACACTGTGCCTTGATGCTTTTAACAAATTCCACTTCTAATACTGCTGTAATATGTCATATTTTGCCTACCAACATTTAAGAAAAAACTTAAGACCTGGCTTTTCCGCCAAGCCTTCTCAGATACCCATGACACACAATAGCCGACAGAACTTCCTTCAGGAGCAATGGATCTCCATATTACCCCTAAGTCCAGATTAAGAGCCCCCTGACTCTGCCTTGTTTATACTAATAATTTCTCCGCTATCTCAAGCCTTTCCTTCCTTCCAGCAGTCTATGCTTCCAAGTTTAATTTCCCTGTTAAATGTAACTTTGTTTTTTTCATGTTCAACCTATTGTTTTTGGTTACTGTTCTTGGTTCAGTTCCCCAATTCGATGTAAACCGATCTGATATGATCTCTACCATGAAGGTCGGTATAGAAAAGTGTTAAATAAATAAATAAATGTAGGAAACCTCTGGTTTCTCTTATTGAAAGGAATGTATGAACAAGCATGGCAAGGTTCAAAGGCAGTGCTAGTGAAAGAGGTTTGGGTTTTACTCCCTCATGTGGAGTGGCAGATGGGGTGGTCTTGCTGTTCATCATCTTCATGCACTATCAATCCTGGTGGATTTAATTTTCCCTTTTATTTAGATAGGCTAACTAAAAATCCACAACCTTTCAAGAGGACAGGTACACTGTCTCCTGCCCATTGTTTTGCCTAATTCTTGAAGGGAGTGGAATCTGGTTTTCTCTTGAGGATCTGTGTGCCAGTTTGGTGTTATTTTGCTCTGGTAATCCTAGTTTTGTAGACTTTCCTGTGAGAGCCTTGGTACCCCCTCTGTATGATTAGAGCATATGTTAGATAGGTAGGGAAGACTCTAGCAAACCTCTTTCTAGATCAGTGGTTCCCAAACCTGTCCTGGAACCCCCCCCCCCCCCAGCCAGTCAGGTGTTCAGGATATCCACAATGAATATGCAGGAGAGAAAATTTGCATGCACTGCCTCCATAACATGCAAATTTTCTCATATGCATATTCATTGTGGATATCCTGAAAACCTGACTGGCTGGTGGGCCCCCAGGACAGGGTTGGGAACCACTGACCTAGATAGACCTATATATCTGTCTGGTGACCCAATGCAAAAGAGTTTCAAATTTAAGTATCCTGTTGAAGAGATTATCTCCTCAGTTTGAAGCAAGGAAGTTTTTCCACCATTCCTGATTCCCTTTTTGAGTAACGAGCTACATGAGAACATACAGGAGGGCAGGATGCTTAACTGCAGTTTTCAGAGTAATCACATGCTGCAAATTAGCCTTGGGCTTTGGTTATAGGTATGCAAATGCATCTGCTGAACATGCATGCCCCCCATGCATGCCCCCCATGCTTTTCTGAATCCCCCCCGGGGGGGGGGATTCAGAAAAGCAGGAGAATAATACACTCTTGTAGCCCATATATTTATATTACCTTAAAAGGCATTTCTGGGGTCCAGCTAGGTGCAAGCATGGTCATTCTTAGGGAGGGCAGTCAGGAAGCTCGGCCCGTGCCATCATTTCCTCTTCCAGAATACTGATGGGATGGGATTTTGGTAGCCCTCATGATGGCAGAAACTGCTTGTTAATCTCAAGGGGAGGGAAGGGACCACCTTCGACTACCCCTGGATACAAGTGCCTTTCAAGCTAGACATTTTATTTTTAAAGAGAGTTTGTCGGTAAACCAACTTGGAAATTGCACTGTGCCACTGCCAAGTGGGAAGCACATAGTCACCACTGATGGGCGCTGCTTCCCAAACTCTGCTGAAGCAAATTGCATCACAATTTCCCACCACCAGGCACAGGAAGGATGAATGCATCTCACAGGTGGGATACAATTTTCAAAATGATTTACTCTACAAGTAAGGCAGCAGCAGTGGATTTACATGAACCTGTTCTATGGTTTCTGTGCACAATTGCATTAGTTTAATATATTGCTGCATGTGTTCAAAGGACTCCTGACAGTGACTTTTAGTAGGAAAAATGCTGTAAAATATTTCTACCACAGAGAGAATGAGCGCAGAGAAGATTATCAGTCCACACATATCTTATCAATAGCTGAATTTATTACTTCATACGGCAACTCCACCGTTATATAGTATATATTTGACTTTTAAGAGGGTCCCCCAACACGGACCCTGTCTTTCGCCACAAGGCTGCGTCGGGAGGGACAAACAGATGAAGGTAACAAATCTGTATCAGTAGTCATACAAGCTTACAGGGAGCACTCATTCTCTCTGCGGTTTACATGCTGAGTGTGGAGTTTATTCTCCTTTGTATTTTGTGGATTACGTAAAAGAATTCTACAACATAAGGAAAAGTCAGTGCCTGCTGCAATGGGTGTGTTCCCTTGTCCTATCAGTGGAGATGCTATAATCCTAGCCTGATTTTCAGCATTTACAGTAATTCCCTTTGCAATAGCTGCAGTCAATCGGAAACGAGCATTCTTTTTAAGCAAACATCAGCAACTCACAGGCACCAAGGATTTTTCAACTGAAATGGTTATTGCTTGTAGGTCAGAACTTGCTCTCATAGGATGTGAATGGCAGCTCTAGATGCTGCTAAAATAATAGCCCGAGAGCTAGAAATCAGAGGTGAGAGAATTTCTAGTGCCGTAGGTCTCCCTCTTGGAACTGTTCATGAATGGACTCATACTAAGAGAGGCAGTTTTTATTTTCTCTTATGTGCAGTACAGAGGCTAGCAGCAGTTTCCTGTGATGTGGAAATACAGTCGCAATCCATCCTACTGGCCCCAGCTCATTACAGCACTACACTATTAACTTCCAGAATACAAAGTCTCCACAGCAATACCCAAATAATTTGGCAAATGTGATCCGCAGGCAAGGCAACGCTATGTATCAAACTTGGCAAGAAATAGCTAACCCTGCAATCCTCAGAGGACAAGAACATTCTATACCAAACCAAACCTGGCAGAAAAAATGTCACCTTGTGATCCATGGGAACCAGCCACCTCTGCTCACTAGACCACCGTCTTGAGAGAGATAATTAGAAGTGGAAGGGCTTTCCCCTGATTATTTACATGATGGGGGTGATATGGTGATAACATCTAATCCCTGCCATCCCACCTTCTTCCAATCTCCCCTGCCCACTCCCTGCCTGATTACAGACAGCTCAGAAGAAACCTCTACAAGTCTGCCCATTCCCTCCACTCTAATTCAGACTATGAATGCAAGATGTGCTCTCAGACCTTGGCTATCAAGTATGCTAACAAGAAAAGGTAGTATAATCCGGGTCCTGGGCTGAAGGCTGACACATTTGGTTTAGGATCTAACATTCACACAGGAGTATAAAAAGCTGCTTATTAAATGTCCTTGGTGAGGGGGTTATTTTCCTCCCTTCCACCATGATGATGTGGTATCCAAACTTGGTTTGATGGGTGGATCTGTATACGCAGGTTTGTCCATGGTGCTAACTGACAAGGCAAACGCTGCTTCCTGGAAAGGGCCAACCATGGATCCCTCGGGTCATCCAGCCCAGGTCTCCCTGCAGGATAGAGACAGACAGTGTTAGATCAGCCAAGTCTGCTGAGAATCTCATCAGCATAGTGCTACACTCTAACGAACATCCAGTCCTTTAACAGCTACTGGTTACCCAGCTATCTTTGCATTCATGCTAAATACACAGCATAAAACAGCTCTGTTTTATGCTTCTCTACTGAAGTGACCTCGAACCTGCTGCTATTCAGGTCTATCCTGTAAAGTGCGGCCGCGTTTACCCCTGACTCCTAAGCCGCGTTCTACTCACTTTCCGGCCGCGTTATCCCTTCCTGCGATCCGAATCCACTTTAACCTACTCCTACCGCGTCCTAAAATCCCCGGCCAACCCCTTCCGCACGCGGCATGTATATTGCATGTAAACGAGCGAATTAGCTATTCCCTAGCATCCCGTAACCCGCGCCCCGACTATCGCTATCTTTCCCTGCCGTTTTGTCGCGCGTTTAACCTGCTAACTTACCGCCTACCCTGACCCTGCGGTAGAGGCAGGGGTAAGGGTAGGTGGCAAGCTTTCCCCCAGCCCCCGCCGCGATCATGGGTGCCGTTCTCCGGGGCAGCCCCAGTCCTCTCCCCTCCTCCCGAAGCGCAAAAAAAAAAAAAGCGAAAAAAAACTTAAAGAAAAAAGTAAGTCGCTTCGCCGCTTCACTGTCAGTCTCTTCCCTCCTCCCGGAGCAAGGCTGCTTTTCGCGCCCTGCTCCGGGAGGAGGGGAGAAGAGACTGACAGCGGCGAAGCAACTTACTTTTTGCAACCCCCGATCGGAGCTCTCCTGCCTCCCGCTGGCGACTTACCTTCTTCCAGATGGCCGCAAAAAAAGTATCGTGGCTCCCCTGCCTCCTCCTGCCTCCCGGGGAAGATGGATGCCAGCACGGGGGAAAGCGGCCCCTGTGCATGCAATTGGCTGCTCAAGACGTGACGTCATGACGTTTGGCTTCACGGCATGTGACGTCACGTCTTGAGCAGCCAATTGCATGCACAGGGGCCGCTTTCCCCCGTGCTGGCATCCATCTTCCCCGGGAGGCCACGATACCTTCTTCCAGATGGCCGGACGGCTGCAAAAAAAGTAAGTCGCCAGCGGGAGGCAGGAGAGCTCCGATCGGGGGTTGCAAAAAGTAAGTTGCTTCGCCACTGTCAGTCTCTTCTCCCCTCCTCCCGGAGCAGGGCGCGAAAAGCAGCCTTGCTCCGGGAGGAGGGAAGAAGAGACAGTGAAGCGGCGAAGCGACTTTTTTTTTTTTTGCGCTTCGGGAGGAGGGAGAGGACTGGGGCTGCCCCGGAGACCGGCACCCAAGATCGGGCCGGGGCAGGTGAGGGGGGCTGGGGGAAAGCGGCAAAGCGACTTACTTTTTACTTTTTGTTTTTACGTTTTTTTTCGCTTTTTTTTTTTTTTGCTTCGGAGGGAGGGGAGAGGTATCTGTCATTTCAAATGACATTTGAAATGACAGATACCAGCGTGGCGTGAAGCGTTAGGCCCGCGCACCCAGGATACTGTATAGGCGCTCTATCCAGTAAAAATGGGTTGCGCGGGCCTAAGGCTTCACGGACCCTTCTTAGACGCAGTTTTCATTTGCATAAATTACTGTTCAGAATCGAGCGGTAGGCGAGCTGCACTGTGCGTGCGGCAACCGCGGGTGCCCTGGGCACTAACGCAGCTCTTCCTACCGAAGTATAGCTAGATGCCTTCACTCCGGTTTACAGATACAACAACTTCGTACAATTAACAGTAGCTTATCTAATAACTATTGAGTACATTTTACATCAACTTTTATAAACAGTGAAACATATACAACAGTTTCTTATGATTAACAGAAGCTTATCCAATAACTATTTAAACACCCACATTACAAAGCCTGAAGCCCTAAAGTCTGAAATCACTTCTGCTTACAACTTGCCACCCTGCTAACTCCTCACTTCTTTCAAAAGCTGTTTCAAGCATTCCTATAAAGATGTCCACCTCCTTTCATCTACCACCCCCATGCCTTAAACCAGGGTTTCAACCCAGTCAGGTTTTCAGGATATCAATAAATGTGATGCATGAAAGAGATCTGCATTCAATGGTGGCAAAGCATGTGAATCTACCTCATGTATATCCATTGTGGGTATCTGGAAAACTCAACTGGCTGGGTGCATCCCAAGCACTGGGTAGAGAACCACTAACTGAAAAACTTCCTCTCACTCTTCCAACTTTCCAAGCTCATTTCTTCCTTTTCCTTGCCCCTGTGCAGTGATTCACCTCCTTTGCCCAGCTCCCTCTCTCTGCCCTGTGGTGTGCTACCCACCCCTTGCCTGGCTTTATCCTCACTGTACTGTGTTGCCACCTCACTGAACCGCATTCCAGACTTGAGCTTCTCCATGGCCTCGGTGATTTTGCTGTGTTCTCGCACAGGATGTGTCTCACCTGTCCAATAAGAGAAATAAAATAAATTAAAAAAACAAAACCCCAGACTAGTTTGCTCACAGAGAACGTCTTTCATGTATCATACCAGTAATTCTGGCTACATGTCCTTCAGACAATTTTACTATCATTTGAAAAATAAGAATATTAAAATAGAATAAATTAATATTAAATAAAGGCTGAAATCATTCAGCTGAATAGAAACACAGCTAAATAAGATCCTCACAATGAAAATGCACATCAGTAAATTAAGACAGGTTATGCCAAGTTGTATATATTACATCAGTTGAAACCACAGACAACTTCTGCAGATTTCTGTACTGTATTGCAAACTCTAATCTTCTCAAATCTTGACTATTGTAACTCACTATTAGGTCTTCCAGCAGGTTACTTAAAACCACTACAACACTTACAAAATGCTGCAGCAAGAATATTATTAGGACCAGGAAATATGATCACATTACACCCTCGCTGATTTCACTGCATAGGTTACCTGTACAATCCCAGAATCTACTGTAATGTATCAACATTAATATTCAACATCAGCTTGTTAGGAATTACACTACAAACTTACAATCCTCAGAGAACACTAAGATCTCAAAATAAAGGACTACTGACTAATCCCACAATATAGAGCACACATCTGATGCAAGTAAGAGTATTTTCCATAGCAAGTCCAAAGCTCTGGAATTCTATGCCTGAGACATTATGTATTTTACTAAATAGAACTAAAAACATGGCTATTAAGGAGGATGTGACGTCATCCCAGCAGATGGCGGACTAAATTTGATCTCCCCCTCGGCGTCAGCTAAATCCTCTGACATCGGGCGTCCTAACTAGCGATCTGTGGCCAAAATACGCCTATTAACTTCGGGCTCCCCGGCAGATGTCTCACCGACGAAGAACGGTAGACTTAAAAAAGTTTTCATATAGTAAACTACCGCTGGAAGGTGAGCCTCCGGGTGACAACATGGCGGGGGCAAGCAACGAGCCCGCGGACCTCGGGGAGATGGCCGCGGGTGACTCCACAGCCGAGACAGTGCTCCTTACGAAAGCGGAGATGAAGGGCTGGGTCGACGAAATTAAATCCGAAATAGCGGCGAAAACTGCGATCATTATGTCTTCTATAGAGGAGCTGAAGGGGGATATCGCTGAAAATGGCCGCCGTATCTTTGAGGTCGAAACCCGGGCGGAAGCTAACAGCGCGGACCTCAAGGATCAGCACGATAAAATCCATAGCATGCAGGAGGAAATGGAACGTATGCAAGAGAAGATGGAAGACCTAGAAAACAGGTCAAGGCGACAGAATCTCCGCTTCAGGGGCATCCCGGAGGGCCCGGAATATGCAGATTGTATAGCCACCGTGGCCCAGATCAGCGCCATGCTTCTGTCTTCCGGAGCGGGCTCCGCTTCTACTTCCACGGCGCCTGAGGTGGAGGAGGTAAAAATTGCAAGAGCTCATAGAGTTTTTGGTCCCCGGGTTAATAATCTGCCCAAAGACATAATCGCCTGCTATCATGAATATGCCGTTAAAGACAAATAGCGAACATAGCTAGGCAGCAGAATAGCTGGAAGTGGCAGGGCAATGAGGTCATGATTTTTACGGACCTCTCGCCCACAACGATAAAGAAAAGGCGGGATTTCAAGCCGATTACTGATTTTCTACGAAAGGAAACTATTCGATACAGGTGGATGTTCCCCTTTGGGATCAATTTCACCCTGAAAGGCGAAGCATTACGGGCGAAAACACCGGCTGAGGCCTCCACTATGTTGCGGGACGGGGTTACCCGGAGCTCGTGGGCCTACCTGCCGCCCCAAAACCGACCGTGCGGCGGGAGGGACCGCCGCGCTGGCAACGTGTGACCAGAGGCGACAAAAGGCTGCGGCGACAAACTGATTCACCCACGCAGCACGGTGCCTCGGACCGGTGAGGGCTTGGGAGTTCCTGCAGGGGACTCTTTCATTCGCCGGATTTTTATCCGCGGTCATGCCCAGGCTGGGCCATTACTTTTGGACCTGTGGATTAGACTCTGGTTTCTATGGTATCCATCATTGTTTGCTATTAAGTTTGATTCACCTATGGTTACTGTTTGTCTTATTGTTAAGGCGTAAAGACCTGAGCTAAACTGTTATACTGTTAGTGATGCTCTGTTGTCAGACACTGTTACCATTAGCATATAGGATGTCATTAGGGGTAGACTAATGCTGGGATGATTGACTCCTCCCTTAACCAGACAGCGTGGCCCTGGCAAAGGGATCAAGCTGTGGGGGAGGTGGGAAAGCGGGGGGGGAAGCTAGAGAGTAGCAGCTATCATCGACTTCAGTCTATAGTGTACACATGGTACTCAAGGGCGGGTAAACCAGGCAGCTTCTTGCAGTGGTTGGGACGGCTGACACTGCCCCTTGGGCTGATAACTTTCTCATATCTATCTCCATGACTACTTTCAACATTCTGTCCCTAAATGTGAAGGGACTAAATACCCCATTAAAAAGGCAATCCCTCTTTGACGATTTGATTCTTCAGCATACCATGATTGCCTTTGTGCAAGAAACACACTTGAAGCGGAGATATGAGTACTTACTTAAACACCCTAGTTTCCCCAAACAATATTGGGCTGCTAGGCCGTTGGCCCATAAATATCTAGGGGTAGGAATACTTATCCATAAAGATCTGATATTTGATGAATTGGTTTGCCAGTCAGACCCAGAAGGCAGGTACTTAGTGCTGGTCATTGCTATTGGAGGGGATACATACACCTTGGTCAGTTCCTATGCACCTAATGCGGGGCAGGGCGCCTATATGGAAGGTCTTTCTCAGCTACTTGATTTGTGGGCAGAGGGTTATATAATCCTCGGTGGGGACTTTAATTTGACAATGGACCCCCGCCTAGATAACTCCCATCAGAACTCTCCCACCAGGCGCTCAGACAGGCAGGCGTTTCGCCGCTTTCTGCGACATCATGGCCTGGTCGATGTATGGCGGGTATGGCACCCCACATCCAGGAACTATACCTTCTACTCTAGGGTGCATAACTCTTATTCACGTATTGACTACCTGTTGGTGGATAAGGGCTGTTGTAACCAGGTTCTAGATCCGTCCCTGGGCCCAATTACTTGGTCTGATCATGGTCCCGTGTATTTAGATTTCCATTTCTCGGGGTACGACAAGGGGCGAAAATATTGGAGACTTAATGATAGCCTCCTCGAAGATGAGGCGTTCTGTACACAGTTATACGGGGACATTCAAGAATACCTGCAGTTTAATGATAATCCTGATACCTCTCCCACTACCTTATGGGATTGCTTGAAGGCGGTGATGAGGGGGAAGCTTATTGCTAGGGGGGCTTATGTAAAGAGATGCAAACAGCAAGACAAGGTTGATACGTTAATGCGTTTACAGAGGCTAGGGCGGGTGCATTCCACTACTGGGGAGGCCGATTTATTACTGCAAATCGACACGCTACGCAAGCACTTGGCAGATCTAGAGGCGGCTCAAATCGCGCATCGGCTAACTTGCAGTCAGCAGCAATACTATGAAGGGGGTAACAAATCGGGTAAACAGTTGGCACGAAAATTAAAGGTCCGTCAGGCCCAGTCAAATATTGTTAAAATAAAGGATGAAAGCGGAAACATGTTAACTTCTAATGCTGATATCCGGCAACGCTTTCTCCGTTACTATACGGAATTATATGGGGCACAAACCACCATAAAGCCCGATGAGCTGGAAGCCTATTTTCACCATCTTAAATTACCCCAGATCCCCCCTGAGACCCAGGTATTTCTTACCAGGGATATTACTGCGGCAGAAGTAACTTGGGCCATAAAATCCATGAAAGTGGGCAAGTCGCCAGGGCTCGATGGCTATACCGCCTCTTTTTATAAGAAATTTTTGGTACTTTTGGTGCCCCCGCTGGTTTCCTTATTTAATGCCCTGCAGGGGGCGGCTTCGATATCCCCGGAAGATAATATGGCCGGGGTGACACTCCTGGCGAAACCAGGCCGGGACCCCACGGTGTGCGGTTCGTACCGACCCATTTCTTTAATTAATTTAGACATGAAAATACTGGCCAAAATTTTAGCTCACAGGCTTAATGTTTCTCTGCCGGATCTGGTGCATCCCGATCAATCTGGCTTTATACCGGGCCGAATGGCGTCGGACAACGTCCGCAAAACGGTTGACATCATGGGGTGGGCCCGTTCCCACAGGTCCCCCTGCTGCTATTAGCCATCGATGCCGAAAAGGCTTTCGACTATGTGCATTGGCCCTTCTTGTTCCATACCTTGCGATTATTTAATTTGGGAGATAAGTTTATTACATGGATTCAAAAACTGTATGAAGCGCCCACGGCTTGTCTCAAAATTAATGGGGATATTCCTCTTCGTTTGCGGTTGGAAGAGGTACCCGGCAGGGGTGTCCACTGTCCCCACTGCTGTTTGCACTCTTTCTAGAACCCTTCACGCACCGTATCCGGAGTAATACGTCATTTCTGGAGTGAGTGTGGGAGACTTTTCCTCAAAACTGTCTTTTCGCAGATGACATTTTGTTTACCCTCACTGACCCACTGCAATCTTTGCGGGCAGTTTCGGAGGAGCTGGCCGCATTTGGCAGGGTCTCGGGGTTTTCGATTAACTGGGAAAAGTCTGAATTGCTAGATGTTACTGCATCATCAGAATTAATAGGCCAAATTGTAAGGGATTTTCCCTTTAAAAGGGCCAAGCACCAGTTAAAGTATTTGGGGATCTATCTGGGAATGGAGCCCATCTCTTTCATTTAAACTATGCTCCACTTTTGAGGAGGATATATAAAGACCTAGAGGAGTGGGACAGATACCACATTTCTTGGCTGGGGAGATTAGCTGTCCTGAAGATGAATGTCATGCCCCGGATTATGTATTTACTGCAGACTTTACCCATTGTTATTCCTGTTAAGCTATTGGATAAATGGCAACGGAGACTAAACAAATATCTATGGAAGGGAAAAAGGCCTAGGATTGCTCTGAAAACGTTGTACCTGCCCAGATATAGAGGAGGGGTAGGCATGCCTAATCTAGCTCGATACCATGGGGCGGCCCATTTGAAAGCAGCCATAGAGTGGCATGACAGCAAAAGGAGCAAACCTTGGGTACGCTTGGAGCAGGCCCTGATAGGACCTTTTCCGATTTCCGCATTGTTGTGGCAGACCCAGACTTCTAGGTTTCCCAGACTGCCTTTACCAGAGACAGTGCAAGCTACTCTGACCGTATGGGACCGGTGGAAGAAAGCCCTTGTGGGTTCTCAAGGCTTCTTCCATAGCACCCACTTATTTTACCACCGGGGGTTTCGGCCCGCTGGCAATCCGCGGGCGTTTAAATTTTGGATAGATAAAGGTGTTTCCCAATGGTCACATGTTTGGTCCCCCGGGGGATTGTTATCATTTCCTACCCTTGGCCGCCAATTTCAGCTGGGTCATGCGGAACGTTTCCGCTATCTCCAAGTTAGACACTTTTTTCTTAGCAATCGGATTGAAGCTGACCTTGCAAAGGGTATTTCATCATTTGAGAGCATGTGTAGACATTCCCACATGGTAACTAAACATATTACTAATATCTATGGATTATTGAGCGATGACTTTGACCAGTCTGCGTCACACATACGAGCATGGCAATCGGACTTACAATGTACCTGGACAAAGGAGGACTGGCTGACAATTTTTCAAAGTTTACGGAAAGGATTTATATCAACACAACATATCGAAAATGGATACAAATTATACTACAGATGGTATGTAACCCCAAGTCTCATTCAGCATTACGCGCCAAACACACAAGGGCTTTGCTGGAAACCTTGCCGGGAGCGGGGCACTTTTTTCCACTTATGGTGGCAATGCCCCAAAATACAACAGCTGTGGACAACGATATCGACCTGGATTTCTACGATTTTGCATGGCTGTATTCAACTCACACCAGCACAAGCACTCCTGAATGCTGAACTCCAAGATAGATCCAAATCTCATAATTATTTTATTAAGTTTGTGGTGACTGCGACCAGATGTGCTATAGCACGGTGTTGGAAGGACCCTGGGGTGCCAACATTACCATGGTTCAGGCGTTGGTTCTTCATACGCACACCTGGGAAAGATTACCGCATTTCGCAACAAATCGTCCCTGCATTTTCACAAGGTCTGGGGTCGCTACGAACATTGGCTACGACTTCCTATGGTTTCGCAGTGACCAATCATGGATAAACACAGTGACTCCTATTGGTGGAACTCAGGACTGGTGTTTTCTGGTGTTTTGTAGCTGGTCTGGGAAAGCAGATGTCATGGGGAATCTATGCTGTTGGTGGTCCGCTGTTCTGCCACGATGTTATCTTAATCACGCCTTTGCGTTTTTCTGTTCGCTATCAGGAGAATTGCTGACCATGTGTCTTGCTGCTATATGATTGATGATATAGCTAGCTTACTCTATATGGGGGGGGGGGGGGGGGGGGGGGGGGGGGGGGGGGGGGGGGGGGGGGGGGGGGGGGGGCGGGGGGGGGGGGGGGGGAATCCAAGGGGATATACTAGAGTGAAATGGCTTCTTCGCTGGTATAATGGCACACATTGTTCACTTATGATTACATTGGATTTTGTACGTATTGCACAGCTGTTTTATATTTTGCCAATAAAAGTTACAATTAAAAAAAAAATTAAAAAAAAATAAAAAAAATAAAAAAAACATGGCTATTAAAAAACATATAATTTAACTTAAAACATCAAAATATACAGAACCACAAACACAAAAGGACAAAAGAGAATAATTGAATCATGAAGAATAAATTAAACAAGAGAATGTAAGATTCTCAAAACAACCCACTGACTAAGATGTGAAAAATATAATTTTTTTATCTGTACTCTTTGTCATATGTACTAGATCAATTTTAATATGTACTAGAAAGTTTCACTTGATAGAAATGAACACCCTGTAACCAATCTTTCTTTGTTGAATTATAATTATGAATGTTACTTTGTAAACCGTTGTGATCTATACATGGAACAACTGTTTATTTATTTAGACATTTATATACTGACAGACAGAGAAAATTAATAGTAGATCTGCAACACTAAAGTTTTTCCTGGAGCTTTTTGTCCTTCCCTACCTTTTTTTTTTCTCTCTTAAGCAAAGGGAAGTTGTGTAAGGGCAGAGACAATGTAACATTGCTCCCTATTTTCCTTACTGACAAACACAGAGCAACCCAGGGAGTTACTTACAAGCTTAACACACTTGAAAGGTAAATAACATTTTAAAGGGATTTTATCCTTGCATGCTAGCTCTGCTCTTGCCAGCAGATAAATTTCCTGTATCTCCATACCTGGTACGTTGTGTGCCGTAGAGCTGGTCCTATGATACTCTAGCATTCATTTAATTTATTAAAATTGTCTATTTTTCATCCAAAATCTCCCATAATGAATTAATAACAACAATATTTAAAATAAAAAACCCAGCCTGTAAAATCGATCCCAACAACTAACCCACCATATAATTCCATAAGACAAAAATACTTCATTAACATCTAGAAATTCCACATAAAAATTATCCAAGCCACTTGAGATCACATGATGCGGTGAAAGGAAGCAGACATTTTATCATTGTGCTCTTCCAGCACCCCCCCCCCCCCCCCACTCCGACAGACCTCATCCTGCTACGATGGACTTTGAATTGAGCACTAAACCATCTGAGGTGAAAATAGCAACAGATCTACAGGGTTTTGGAATGGGTCATGTCAGTAGATTAGCTAAAATAAAGATAAGGCTAAACCCGGGAAGAATCCAAGATGCAGACAACGTAAAACTGAATACAGCTAAAACCATAGACAGAGGTGCCTTGATTGCAGCGGTCACTGGAGCAGTGGCTCTTGATCCCAAGTTTGACGGGAAATTCAAGACGATTTTCTCCCCAAGCTCAATGCACTATTGGGGTGTCCTTGAAATGGCTACGCAGAGGCTGGACATGATTTAGTAGTGTGTGGTTGACTTAGAAAGATGGCACCTGTGGGACAACAGCAATCATGAGTAAAACAGGGAGGAGCGGCTTGAGGTGATAGAACCAAAATAGAAGATATAAAAAAAAATTACTCTCGCTGCAACAATTTAAGATCTGTGGGGCTCCCAGAAACACTGGACGAGTCGAGGGAGTTCCTAGAGAAGTGGTTGCCGGCAGTGCTCCAGCTCCACAAGTCGCTGGGTCCGCTCCTGATAGAGCACATCGTATTGGCCCCAGGCAGGAAAATTGAGACAAGTCTCGGGTGGAAATCGCCCATTTCCTAAACTTCAATCACAAGACTGCAGTTCTATAGGCGATACGTAAGGGCCTCCAGCTTGCTATAGGAGAGAGAAAAATCCTTCTCTTCAGGATTACTCAGTTAAACTAGCTGGGCTGTGCAGAGCATTCTCCCTTATTTGCAGTATTCTTTTTCAGAAAAAGGTTCGCTTCTCGCTCCAATGTCCAACTAAACAGAGTAACCCATGCTGGCAGCAGTTCAATATATAATCACACTGGAGGAAGCATGGCATTTTCTACAGTCATTAGTGGCGAAATTACTTACCTGAATATAATTTTCCTTAGTGTAGACAGATGGACTCAGGACCAGTCGGTTATGCTCCCCTGTCAGCAGATGGAGCAAACTGACGTCACAGTATATATACTCCTGCAGTGCCCTCAGCCTGCCAATATTCTCTTCAAAAGCAACTGTGGACAGACTAGCAAAAAAACTTGATTAAAAACAGGCAACCAAAACTGTACTCAACCAACAAAAACACTGAACTCAAGTAAGAACATAGGTACCCAATTTAGGGACTGGATGAACACTTACCAAGAATCCCTTGGGACCCGGAACCCCACAGGAGGACTATTGACCCAATGATTTGGCACCCAAGGGCGGGAAGCTGAGTCCATCTGTCTATACTAAGGAAAACAAAATTATCAGGTAGGTAATTTCTCCATTTCCTAGCGTGTAGCAGATGGACTCAGGACCAGTGGGATGTACCAAAGCTACTCCCAAACAGGGTGGGGGAGGGACTGCCTGCGGGCCAGTCAACACCACACATGCAAAGGCTGCATCCTCCCAGGCCTGCACATCCAGATGATAAAAACTGAAAAAAGTATGTAAGAACGACCACATCCTAGCTTGGCAGATATTGATGGGAGACAACAATCAAACCTCCGCCTATGACATTGCCTGAGCCCTAGTGGAATAAGCCCTAACCTGAGTAGGCAACGGCTTTTCCACATCCACGGCTGTGACCCACCTCCTTAATCCAGCTAGCTATAGTAGCCTGCAAAGCTGGTTCGCCCCGCTTCCTTCCACCATGAAGGACAAACAGGCAATCCGTCTTTCAGAAAGGTTTAGAAACCTCCAGAAACCGCACGACAAGACTCCTGACATCCAAGGGACACAGAAGGCAATACTACTTCATGTCCCTAACCTTATCAAGGGACAGCAAGGAAAGGGACTGATTCAAATTAAATTCAAGACCACCTCAGGCAAGAAAGATGGAACAGTACACAGCTGCAACCCTCCTGGAGTCACCCGAAGGAACAGCTCCTGGCAAGACAAGGCCTGCAGCTTGGAATTTCAACACACAGAACATATAGCCACCAGAAACACTGTTTAAGGATAATAACCACAAGGAAAAGCTATGCAGCGGTCAGAATGTAGGGTCCACCAAGAAATCCAGCACCAAATTAAGACTCCACAAAGGAACCGGTAACCACAAGGGAGGCCGAAGATGCTTGACCCCTTTCAAAAAAATGGGCCACTCAGGATGAGACAACAAGGAATCACCATTTAATGGGCCTCGGAAACAGGCAAGAGCTACAACCTGTACCTTCAAGGAATTAAGGGCCAAACCTTTATTCAATCCATCCTGCAAAAAAAGTCTAGAATGATCGGGATCTGAACGAGGAAGAATACCCCTCTCCTCGCACCAGGCCTCAAATATTCTCCAAAGTAGGCTAAGGAAGTGGAGAACCTTTTAGCTCAGAGTAAGATGGCAACCACCTCAGAAGAATATCCACGCTTCAACAGGCGAGCCCTCTCAAGGGCCAACCCATAAGACACAACAGAGTTGGATCCTCGTGAAGAACTGGTCCCTGCTGCAACAGATCCATGTGCAGAGGAAAATGAAGGGGGGGGGGGGTTCTCCACCAGGAGTCCTTCGCAGATCTGCATACCAGGGATGCCTGGGCCAGGCTGGTGCCCACCAGGAGTATTAGCCCCCTGTGGCCTTCAATCTTGCGAATTATCTTGCCTAACAAGGGCCACGGAGAAAAGGCATAAAGCAATCTGTCTTCCAGCCAGACCTGTATGAGAGCATCTATGCCCAAGGACCACGGTTCTCTCCTACGACTGAAGAATCAAGGAACCTTCACACTGCGAGAAGTCGTCAACAGGTCTAGGAACGGAAGGCCCACTGATCCATATCAGCTGAAATGCCTCTGCTGACAACCCCCATTCTCCTGGGTCCAGATTCTCTCTGCTGAGAAAGTGTGCTCTTAAGTTATCTTTTCCTGCAATGTGAGAGGCTGAGATCATGTGTAGATGTCCTTCCGCCCATTCCATAAGTTGGTCTATTTCCTGTGATACTTGCTAGCTCTTGGTTCCTTCCCGGCGATTGATGTAGGCCATCATTATCACGTTGTCCAACATAGCGTGGACCACTTGACCCTGCCACCTGTGGCTGAACTGCAAGCTTGCCAACCAGATCATCTGGGCTTCCAAGCGACTGATGTTCCAGAGGGACTCCCTGGCATTCCAATGTCCTTGGGCCGTCAGCTCCTGACAGTGAGCTCCCCAACCTTGGAGACTCGCATCTGTTGTGAGTACCAACCAGGTCGGGAAGGACAAAGAAACTCCCTTAGATGAGGCTCCTGCAACCACCACTGGAGATGAGAGCATATTGCCATCGGCAAGTGGAGCTGAACCGAACAGTCCTGAGACTGCGGGTTCCAACGAGACAGTAGGGAGCACTGAAGACAATGCATATATGCCCTCACTCACAGCACAACTTCCAGGGTTGCTGACATCAAACCGAGAACCTGTAGATAGGACCATACTGTCGGGCGTATATTGTTCACCACCTGAGACATCAATTTCTGAATTCAAACTTTTGGCAGGAAAACTTTGCCCTGTCTTGTGTCAAACTGAATCCCAGATACTCCAAAGACTGAGAAGGCTGAAGACTGCTCTTGGACAGGTTCACCACCCAACTGAGCTCCTGCAATAGGATATCAACTTGTGCATCACCAGGTGGCTCTCTTCCTGAGACTTGGCTTGTATCAGCCAGTCGTCTAAGTAAGGGTGCACCAGGATCCCTTCTCTTCTCAACGCCACTGCTACTACCACCATAACCTCGGAAAACATTCTGGGAGTGGTGGCTAGACTAAAGGCAGTGCCCAAAACTGATAATGGCACCCCAACACCGCAAACAGAGAAAATGGTGTTCCAGATGGATAGGAATATGAAGGTAGGCCTCAGACAGATCCAGGGAAGTCAAATTATATTCGACTGCACTACCATTATCACAGAGCATAAGGTTTCCATGCGAAAATGAGTCATCGTCAAATGACGGTTGATACTTTTGAGATCCAGGATGGGATGAAACAAACCCTCCATCTTGGGCACAACAAGATAATGGAATAGCACCTCATACTTGACGTGGGTACTGGAACCACAGTCCTCAGCCTGAGGAGCCTTTGAAGCGTAGACTCTACTGCCTACTTCTTCTGCGGGGAGTGGCAAAGAGACACTATGAACACGTCCAGAGGAATACTGCAAAATTCCAGGGCATTTCCTTTTTGTATCACCTACAGGATCAACTGGTCCGATGTAATCTCGACCCATCTCTAATAAGAGAGAGTGTGATGCTTTCACCGGTCCGTACACAGTCAATTGCATCAGTTCCAGGGTCCAATCCCTGAATGAGCTTTCCTGACCACTCAAAAACTCAAATAGAAGTTCAAGGTTATTTATCTTTCCCAGTCCTCAGGCAGGGTTTGAACCCTCCCAGCCTGGATGGAAGGCAGAAGCCCTCCCCACTGAGCCAGCGACTCAATCTCCAAAGGCTGGCTTCAGAAGTTCATCTCAAGTCCAAAGTCTGGCCCCATGGGCCTAACTGCCACCTCCCTCCGTACCTCTGGGATATCAATTCTTCCCCAAAGGTACAACCACCCACTGGCAGTCTCTCAAACAATATCCTTAAGTAGGCACATCCAGATAGTCACACAGCCTGTATCTCCCGGCTCACCTTCCTGGAAGTCACACCAGTCATCCATCTTCCATCTAAGCAGGAGCACCAAAGTTCCAGTCTGGCAGAGCGGCAGGTAGCATGGTCCTTCTCCTTCAGTCCCCAGCAGGAGACTGAAATTGCTGGGTTAGGGAGTCTCTTTTATACTCTGTAACTCCTCCTCCTCTGCCAGCTGATTGGCTCTGAGGAAGTCCCACCCTTAACCTCCCACACCTGTGTGTTTGTCTCTATGGTTACAGGGGAAGCCAGTGTATATCCTTGACTCTGTGTCACCTGGGTTTTCTTCCCCCTCCTTCTAGAACTTTGGTTCCAGGGAGTTTTTTGTTCCTGGCGTTATTCTACCTACTCAGACTGGCATAGTGACCCCGTCACAGAAGGCATCCCCCTATCTCTTGTTCCCAAAGGTGGGTCAGCAAACCTTCATTGGGAAGCTCAGAAAGATCTACCACACAAGCCCGCTCCTCTCTTGGGCTGTCTGGGTCAAAAGGACTGAGACCTACCAAAAGGCCGTGTCCTCTGTAGGGACAAAACCGCCTGGAACCCCAGAGATGATCCCTCATACTAAAGGGGCGCTGCACTTGCTTCTTAACCTCTGGCAACCGAGGGACTGGTGATTTGCCCCACTTACTGGCCAGTTTCACAAGCAAGCCTTTAAAAGTCATTTTCATAAGATTAGCTTTGGAGGCTGTGTCAGCTGACTAATTTTGCAACCATAGCTGACGCCAGGCCTCTACTACCGAAGTCACTCTTCTGGCCGAGGTATGGACCAAATTGCAACCCGTGTCTGCTAAAAAAAAAAATAAACCAGCAGCGGGTTCCATGACCGCTCTGGAATTCCTTCCAGCATCATCAACTTCCTAAGAGAGAAGCAGACAAGATCGTGCCACAAGGGCACAACAGGAAGCTATCTGTAAAGTCATTGCCACTGCCTCAAAGGCTTGTTTAAGGATGGCCTCAATCCTCCTATCATACACATCCTTCAAGGCTGCTCCTCCCTCCACGGGAATAGTCGTCCGCTTAGAGATGGCAAATACCAGAGCATCCACTTTGGGAAGACGCAAACCCTCTCTCACAGCTGGATCCAGGGGGTACAGGCCTTCTAACATCCTACCCCCTTTGACATTTGCCTCTGGGGTGTCCCATTCAAGATCACTCAATTCCTGAATGGTGTCCATAACAGGGAAAAAACAAGAGGCTTTATGCAAGGAAACCAAAATGGATTCTTCTTCTGCTCAGACAAGGAATCCGAACCAGCAATACCCAGTATCTTCAAAGTCTGGGAAATCAGGACTGGCAGTTCATTTCTATGAAAGAAATGTAACATGGTCCGATAACGTTCCAGCCCCAGAGGAATTTCCCCATCTTCAAGGGAATCAGGATCTGCCTCATCAGTGCCATCCGGTTCCTGTTGGGAATATCCACAACACACAGAGGCATGGCCCGGCGCTTAACCATAGGACTGGAAGAGGGAGGGTCCACCAGCTGAGGATCCGACCTGACAGGATTGGGCGAAGCTGAAGACTGTTCCTAAAGAAAAGCTTGTAAACTCTGGAGAAAAAAAAAAAACTCCACCCAAGAAAAAGCAGCCAGATCCCTTCCAAACACAGAAGGAGGAGGAGGAGAAGAAGAAACACCAAGGAATGTATTAATATTTCATAGTAAAAACCAAATATGTTGTGTTTGCAGTGGACGCAGGATGCTTTTTTGCAGGAATCTAAGTCTTATAGCAAGGAATTCGGATGGACATCTAATGGACTACCTCCGGCTTTTTCATAAGCGTGCTTAAACAGAGTTATTTAGTACAATATATGGAATATAAGGACCTTACATCCGCATGAGGTGCTGTATACAGGCAACACTGCTTTCATTATTCAACCGCCCCTGAAGCATCTAGATAGAGCAAAACTCGGCCTGAGTCGGGCTTTTTACTATGAAATATTAATAAATTCCTTGGTGTTTACCAATCTTCTTCTTCATGTGGTCGCATGCACAGAAGCGCATGAAAACACCGCCTCAGCATACCATGAGGCGCGCAGGCAAATAGCCTAACTGCAGGGCCTAGGCCACCAGGACCACTCAACCCGCCAGGCTGCCCAGTTCCCAAAGTACCAACAGGAGCAGGAACTACGTCAGAATAGCACACCGAGCAGAGACTGAAGGAAGTCCTACGAAGCCCTCTGAATGTCTTTGTTTCCAAAGGTAAAACTTCTTCCTTCCCTTTTTTTTTTTTTTTAAAAACCAAAAAAACAAAACTCAGCACTACCGGCTTAGACAGAGACAGTCTGCCTTCTGCACCCGCTGCCTTTAAGCTATACAATCACCTAAGTCCACGCCAGGAAACCCAGCTACCAGACCAAGGCACACATCTGAGGGACCATGGAAATCACCTCAGAAATTCTCAACTGGGAGAGAGAACCCTTGGTAACACCGCATGAGAGCAGAGCTTTTCTCCATTTAAATTTAAAATTCTCCTTCCAAAATCTGAAGCAATCCTCATAGCAAGATGCACATCGACCATCTGCTGGAGACGGAAAATACTGGCATGCTGGGGTCACTGCAGGGCTATAAATACTGTGACATGAGCTTGCTCTGTTCTCTATATGCTGGCAGGGGAGCATAACCCACTGGTCCATAGTCCATCTGTCTACACACTAGGAAAGAGAGGATTGACCAACTGCCACCAAGAACAGGGTCTACGTGGCTTCCATCACTGACTATAATTACAACTGTTAGGGGGTATGGTAGCATTATCATTAAACGTCTGGGTTTTGGAATACAATGCCAGTGAACATTTGAGTCTGAGTTACACAGTTAAACACAAATTTATATTCATGGCCCTAAAAGAGCGACATGAGACAATAATATTCTAGGACTCTCAGAAGCTACCCATCCAGTGTGTTCTCTTACTTTTTGAAGTGTTCTACCTGACTGGAACAAATGCAGGACATGGGGACGAGTTGAGACAAAGAATCATAGGCTGGCCCAACCGCAACAGCGGCTGCCCATGGTGGTCCGCAGTTGCGAGGGGCTCCAAAGCTGTGTTTGGCCTTGTTTTGCTCCCTATCCCTGGTAACTGTGTTCACTTTTCTCTTTTGAGCAGTTGGGGGGGGGGGGGGTGGCTGGTCTTATTGCTATGACTGTGAATATCATAGTTTCAGTTCTTCATCACTGTATCATAGTACCATACGTTTAAAAACGACAAAAATATACCTCAGAATTGGCATCACAAACTTGTCTCCTCTTGGACCTGCAGGAGCGGGCAGCTGCAGCACTGCTCCCATATTGTGGGAAAAACTTCTGGTTTTCACTGCACGCTCTGTTGTATGAATGCTTTTTTTGATACTGCGGTGTTGGGGGTAGGGAGCCCCCCCTAGCATCATGTACGTGTTCACCTCATGAAGGAGAATGTCCTGACTGAGGAGGAGCAATGGGGATGGCGGATGCGCAACAGGGCAGGTAAGAGATGGAGGAAGCTAAATATGAACATGGAGGGGGAGTTGGGTTGTATGGATTTGATATCTTGTGAGGGAAAGATTTCAAATACTGCATACCACCTGTCTGCCCGGATTGTTTTTATAGGGACAAAGGGCCAATGGTGAAGTCCAGAGGGCTGCCATGGGCTGAAGGTGTCCCTTCTCAGCACAGGTTACTGCTGAGAAGATCACTTTAAAGAAAGTGTCTCTATTAGTAAAAGGAGTATTGGAATCGTCTCTTGGAATGTTTCTGGTCTAGGTTCCCAAATTAAACAACAAAAGATATTAAAATTCAAAGAGAGACCCCAGACAGACATAGCTCTGATACAAGAAATGCATTTAAATGACAAAGCATAGTAAGTTGTGCAGGTGGTGGGTTGGAGAAGCCTATTGGGCCTCCTTGGGAACACAAAGCTGGCATTGCAATTTTAGTAAATAAAACCCTGTCCTTCCAGATTACAGCAACCATCAAAGACCCGGGAAGTCGATTCCTTATTCTCAAGGAAGCTTCTAACCCTTTGTAATGTCTATGCTCCTAACAGTTATAGCCACATTTTTTTTTTTTATGAATCTCTCGCACAATCCGAGATTCATAGTGTGGTCCCATTTCCTTGGTGGTGATTTAAATCTAGTGCATGACCTGCTACTGGACAAATCTCAACCTGAGACAGCTGGAAAGATAATGGTCACAAAGGAACACCCCTTTTATGTAAATATTTGGACCTACTGGATGCATGGTGCATCCTTTTTCCAACTGAGCTTAATTACATGTTTCACGGGCGCATGCACCTCAATGTCGAATTGACTACCTCCTACTATCTACCTCCACAATATTTTCCAAAGCATCTGGCACTAAAATTGGAACCCTTGAGATCTCAGACCACACGTTTATCTGGGCAGACATTTGGAGAGGAAAAAGACAATGGAAGTTCCAAGCTTATGTAGCCAGAGATCCTGGATTTCAGGCTTTGCTGGAGCATCAGGAAAATAATAAGATCCATATAAGAGAGGTAATGTTTTGAGAGACAGCAAAGTTAGTGCTCTGGGGCGAGAAAGCTGCCTTTTGATACACAGATGTGAGGTTATGGATTCTAAAGTACTATGCCTGGAGCAGAAGGTTTGCAAAGATAGAAAGCTCCTTGCTAAACAGCAAACAGATTTGTTAAGGACTAATTATCTCTCATCTTTGATGGCTCTCAATTCATTGATCCATCAAAGACAGAAGTTCATGTTTTATTATAAATACCAATTATTTCAATATGATAACAAGACAGGTAAACTGTTGGCCTCATTGGCCAAGCATAAATTAGGCACCAAATACATCGCTGTAGTTCATGACAAGGGGACTGAAATAGTCAACTGAGAGGTTTCAGAATATATTCCTTGATCACTTTCAGCAGCCATAGGATGCTAGGGAATACTTTTTTCAGAAGATCACTCGTCTGCAACTCATGACTTCACAGCTAGAAGTGATGAATGCTCCAATCTGAATGCAAGAGATCCAACATGGAATTCAGAAAGTGCCCTTTTATAAAGTGTCATGGATGTGAGCCTTTGGGCTGTGGCGTGGTTGACGCAGCCTAGCAGGCTAACCTGCTACGCCATGCCAACAGCTAGTGGAATCGCCTTTATTGGGACAGGAACTGGAGCTTCACCTATACCAAACCTATTCCTCACAGGTTGAGTCCTTGCGCTCCGGGGGCAGACAAGTCTTAGGCAGAAGTCCTGTAAGGGGTGGTCAGACGAAGTCAAGATACAGGCGGCGGTCAAGGCAGGTAGTGATCCAGGAGAGAAATCAGAATTCAAGGCAGAGGTCAGAACCGTAGAATCGGGCTAAGACGCGCAAGGCAAGGCAAGACTCCAATAACCAGATCAAAGCAGACAGACAGGGCAAGACAGTGAGGTAAGGCACAAAGAACTAGCAACATGTACTGCAAACAAGGCAAGAATACCTATTACTGAGGCATCACAAAATAACAGCAGAGAAAGACCAAGTGGCAGATTCACTCTGCTCAATTTGAGTCTCTTCATCTCTGGTCTCTTCCATTGTGTAGATGAGCATACACATTCCCATTTCCCAAACCAACACCATCTTCTCCTAAGCCCCCACTTACCCTTTCAACCCTGCTCTCCCCATCACCCTCCACAATTAAGAACATAAGAAAATGCCATACTGGGTCAGACCAAGGGTCCATCAAGCCCAGCATCCTGTTTCCAACAGTGGCCAATCCAGGCCATAAGAACCTGGCAAGTACCCAAAACTAAGTTTATTCCATGTTACCATTGCTAATGGCAGTGGCTATTCTTTAAGTGAACTTAATAGCAGGTAATGGACTTCTCCTCCAAGAACTTATCCAATCCTTTTTTAAACACAGCTATACTAACTGCACTAACCACATCCTCTGGCAACAAATTCCAGAGTTTAATTGTGCGTTGAGTAAAAAAGAACTTTCTCCGATTAGTTTTAAATGTGCCCCATGATAACTTCATGGAGTGCCCCCTAGTCTTTCTACTATCCGAAAGAGTAAATAACCGATTCACATCTACCCGTTCTAGACCTCTCATGATTTTAAACACCTCTATTATATCCCCCCTCAGTCGTCTCTTCTCCAAGCTGAAAAGTCCTAACCTCTTTAGTCTTTCCTCATAGGGGAGTTGTTCCATTCCCCTTATCATTTTGGTAGCCCTTCTCTGTACCTTCTCCATCGCAATTATATCTTTTTTGAGATGCGGTGACCAGAATTGTACACAGTATTCAAGGTGCGGTCTCACAATGGAGCGATACAGAGGCATTATGACATTTTCCGTTTTATTCACCATTCCCTTTCTAATAATTCCCAACATTCTGTTTGCTTTTTTGACTGCTGCAGCACACTGAACCAACGATTTCAATACGTTATCCACTATGACACCTAGATCTCTTTCTTGGGTTGTAGCACCTAATACGGAACCCAACATTGTGTAATTATAGCATGGGTTATTTTTCCCTATATGCATCACCTTGCACTTATCCACATTAAATTTCATCTGCCATTTGGATGCCCAATTTTCCAGTCTCACAAGGTCTTCCTGCAATTTATCACAATCCGCTTGTGATTTAACTACTCTGAACAATTTTGTGTCATCTGCAAATTTGATTATCTCACTCGTCGTATTTCTTTCCAGATCATTTATAAATATATTGAAAAGTAAGGGTCCCAATACAGATCCCTAAGGCACTCCACTGTCCACTCCCTTCCACTGAGAAAATTGTCCATTTAATCCTACTCTCTGTTTCCTGTCTTTTAGCCAGTTTGCAATCCACGAAAGGACATTGCCACCTATCCCATGACTTTTTACTTTTCCTAGAAGCCTCTTATGAGGAACTTTGTCAAACGCCTTCTGAAAATCAAAGTATACTATATCTACCGGTTCACCTTTATCCACATGTTTATTAACTCCTTCAAAAAAGTGAAGCAGATTTGTGAGGCAAGACTTGCCCTGGATAAAGCCATGCTGAGTTTGTTCCATTAAACCATGTCTTTCTACATGTTCTGTGATTTTGATGTTTAGAACACTTTCCACTATTTTTCTGGCACTGAAGTCAGGCTAACCGGTCTGTAGTTTCCCAGATCACCCCTGGAGCCCTTTTTAAATATTGGGGTTACATTTGCTATCCTCCAGTCTTCAGGTACAATGGATGATTTTAATGATGTTACAAATTTTTACTAATAGGTCTGAAATTTCATTTTTTAGTTCCTTCAGAACTCTGGAGTGTATACCATCCGGTCTGGGTGATTTACTACTCTTCAGTTTGTCGATCAGGCCTACCACATCTTCTAGGTTCACCGTGATTTGATTCAGTCCATCTGAATCATTACCCATGAAAACCTTCTCCATTACGGGTACCTCCTCAACATCCTCTTCAGTAAACACCGAAGCAAAGAAATCATTTAATCTTTCCGTGATGGCCTTATCTTCTCTAAGTGCCCCTTTAACCCCTCGATCATCTAACGGTCCAACTGACTCCCTCACAGGCTTTCTGCTTCGGATATATTTTAAAAAGTTTTTACTGTGAGTTTTTGCCTCTACAGCCAACTTCTTTTCAAATTCTCTCTTAGCCTGTCTTATCAATGTCTTACATTTAACTTGTGCTACATATATCCTTCTATTTCTTCTTCCTGTTTCTACTCACCAGCCCATTACCACCATGCTTTATGCCTACAATGGTGCACCACCACTTACCTTTACTGCATTTCCACCTCCTTTAGGACCTTGTGCCTTTTTATCAGCGCTGTCGCTCCCTGATGCGCCACCTTCCCAAAACATAACATATCTGCGTTACTTACAAGCAGCAGCATTAGTTGCAGTATTATCAAAATAATCCTATCAATAGTTAAACCCATCAGCTTGTCCATTTTACCATTTTATGTCTGGCTTCATTTTTCACTCCTGACACAAACTGTAACTTAAATTTCAGAAAGCTCTTTGGTCCCACTCCCAGAGGTGGTGGTAGCCCAATGGGGACCCTAAACAGAACTCTTGGAGGTGTTGTCCAAAACTCCTGTTAAGAGGACATCGGCAGAAGCAGGAAGCAGCAGCCATGCAGGAGTGGGTGGAGACTAAGTGGACCCTGGCTCACATGGCATTTGCTCACTAACTGCTACCTCTTCCCCCAGTTTAGCTATAGGGGTGAAAATTCAGCGAAAAATAACAAAAAGTATGACTGGGAGCCCTCTTTGGTTACTAAGGGTCCTAAGAAATCCTTTGTTTGCTTATGCAGACCATCTCTGCCCACTCTTTCGGACTAACCTAATAATTTATGCTGATGTCCTACATAGTTTTTTTTTATAAACCTATCAATCTCTCAAATTAGGCTAACAGATCCTCACTGTACATTGAATAAACCACAATTGTGAGGAATTTCAAAGTCTTTAATAATTTTTTCTTTTTATATTAAGGGAATTAGTATCAGATTTTAACATGCTCACATATATACAGTCATTTGGCTCTTGCCCGCTCATTGCATGAGCCAAATGACTGTATATATGTGAGCACGTTAAAATCTGATACTAATTCCCTTCATATAAAAAGAAAAAATTATTAAAGATTTTGAAATTCCTCACAATTGTGGTTTATTCAGTGTTTAGATAGGTTTATGACATCACATGATATGATAACAGCTGAAGAGGCAGATCATTTGTGAAAAGTCTTTTAAAAAATAGTGGTTTAATATCTATATACATGCATACATATACATTTATTATTTTGCATCTTCCAGAGAAAAGGAGTCTAGGAGCTTTGCTTTGGTCAACTATTTTCAGAAACTCTTTGTCTCTTAACCACCTCCCTCATTATTGCTGCTGCGACCACGTTTACCCCTTCTCGCTAGAGTTCCCATCTAGTGTAATTATTTTCTCACAATAAACTAGGCCAGTCCTTGTTTTATCTGAGCGGCATACTGAGACTTTTAGTTCTGATTTTCTTAGGGAAAGCAGGACTACAGTTCCAGGCGGATGACGATCTTATAACCAGTACCTGATCAGTCTGTTCTGAAAAGAAAAATGGAATTTAGTAGGGGAGGATTCTACTGCCAGATCGGCGTTAAATATTGCAGGGAATAAACCTCCATCTCCTCTACCCCAGCAACAGACCAGTCAGAAAACTACAACTCCAAGGCCTCACCACGGCATTCATCTTACCTTTCCCGGCCTTACCACCACCCTTCCCTTTGGGGGGCATAATCGAGAACACAGCTAAACCCTGACGCCACACCGTATCAAAACGAAAACAGCCTTGAAACGTAGCTTCCGATTGGCCGCAACAGATTTTCCCTCGAGGTAGGCCTCACAACAAGATTCCTGATTGGTCATCAGAGTAGCTCTTGATTGGTCGCCACAAATATCAAGTCTGATTGGCTACCCCTGTCACTTCCTGCTTGGACATAACAGATATAGATATCAAAGAGGGTTGATTGTTTTAGCCTGTCTTTCTTTCCACTTCAGTAGATCCAGTGGCATCTACATACTAAATTTTTTTATTTGCTTTATATCGCCACACTAAGTGTTTGTCTCGTTTGTTTTTTGGGTTTTTTTAAATAGTACTATGACAGCGCATCACTAACCCCATCAAGTAGCACTCCAATTCAAGTATCTCTTACACAGTCGCCCTAATACAATTTAAACTACAGTATTATGGACCATTTTTAAATAAATACATAAACAAATAAACCTGTGTGACTAGATCCTAAGGCTGGGTTTACCAGAAATATAGCATTCCCTGCCGGTCGTGCACATAACAGGTGTACTGCATACTGGGAAGATCTGCGCGTAACCTTAAAAACATAAGATTTGCCATACTGGATCAAACCAAAGATCTATCAAGCCCAGTATCCTGTTTCCAACAGTTGACAATCCAGGTTACAAGTACCTGGCAGGATCCCAAGGGGTGGACTGATTCCATGCTGCTTATCCCAAGAGCGAGCAGTGATTTTCCTCAAGTCCACCTTAGTAATGGTTTATGGACTTTGCTTGTCCAAACCTTGTTTAAATCCAACTATACTAATAGCTTTTGCTATCTCTTCTGGCAACAAATTCCAGAGTTTAATTATGTGCTGAGTGAAAAAAAAAACATTTTGTTTTAAATGTACCACTTAGTAACTTTATTGCATGTCTCCTAGTCTTTCTACTTTTTGAACGAGTAAACCAATTTACATTCACACGTTCCATTCCATTTGTTATTTTATGGACTTCTATCATATCTTCCTTTCTCTAAGCTGAAGAGCCCTAACCTCTTTAGCATGGAATAGACTTAGTTTTTGGGTACTTGCCAGGTTCTTATGGCCTGGATTGGCCACTGTTGGAAACAGGATGCTGGGCTTGATGGACCCTTGGTCTGACCCAGTATGGCATTTTCTTATGTCTTATGTCTTATATCCATCAAAATGAATGTCCTACCCAGGTTGGGATACTTATTTCAATCTCTTCCCATACCTATATCCAATGTGATTCTTAAAAAATGGCAACAGAAGATTTTTTCCTATATCTGGCGGCGTCGACCACCAAGGGTATCCCAAATGATTATGTATCGTCCTAAGTTGAGGGGCGGGCTGGGCATACCCAACTTACGATGGTATTATGCAGCAGCTCAACTTAGGGCGGTTCTGGATTGGCATAGAAAGGGGGAAAAACAATGGGGGGTAGTTGAACAGTTTCTGGTGGGTAGAATGCCACTTTGTACCCTCATGTGGCTGCCTCGGGAGACATGGATCCCATTACGACACATTCCTATGCCAGTCCAAACCACACTTTCCATATGGGAGACGTGGAAGAAACATTTAGTGGGGGACAGAAAATATTTCTATAGCTCCAGTATTGTCACTAATACCCTCTTACAGAAGGGGGAGGGGCAGTTGAACTCTTTTCGAACATGGGAAGCAAGAGGAATCACTAGCTTCGGACATCTCTGGGTGCAGGGAACTATAATCTCGTTTCAGGTGTTGCAGGAGCAATACCAGCTATCCCCAAATGATGTTTTTGCATATCTACAGGTCCGGCATCTATTTTTAATGGAGGGGATTAGCAAGGACCTAGAGTTGGGGAAAACCCAATTTGAGCATTGGTGTGACCATGCAGACTCCTTAAAAAAGGGAATCTCCCGGTCCTACAATTTTCTCAATAAGGAACCCACTGTCAAGCCGGCCTACATGAAAGCATGGGAAGCTGACATTGGTAAATTGGCCACAGAGGATATCTGGGATAGTATTTTCATGGCTATTAAGAAAGGATCTCAATACACTCCTTTAGCTGAAAATTGTTATAAGATATTGCTTAGATGGTACCTTGCTCCTGATAAAATCCACAAATTTGCGTCCTCCCATAGTCCCTTATGTTGGAAGGGATGTGGACAAATAGATACATTCTATCACATGTGGCGGTCCTGTCCCAGGGTAGCCAATTTTTGGTCTTGCATTATGCAAATTTTCACCCAAATCATAGGGACCTCAATTGTACTGAAACCTGAGAATGTTCTCTTAAATTTACCCATAGCTATTACACCTGACCAATGGAAATTGGCACATCTTATTTTAATTGGAGCCCGGTGTGAGCTGGCAAAATTGTGGAAAACTAGTAATCTACCTTCTGAGGATAGTGTAAGGCAAAGATTACACAAATTATGGAAGACTAACTTGGGGATAGCTACGCTAAGAAACCTTAAACAGGGGAGTGTGAAGATATGGGATCCCTTGGAGCAATGGTTCACCCGATGATGTTGATGGTAGCTACTTTGCCCTGTTTTTTCTAGGCACATCCGACCAGAATATGTTGGTTATCTCTCCAAATATGGTCCTGTAAGCTTCGTGGACCCTTGGGCCGATCGGAACCAGGAGATGGAATACCTTAGAGAGGTAGAGACACCGGTTCCAACCGGGAGGCGGCGAAGATAGGCTCGCGGACAGCTGAGAGGAAGACATGAAGGGCCCTATGCGACCAAGGGCCAGGAGGAGAGGCTGACCCGGTGGAAGAGGATCTTCGCCCTGGAAGCCGGTACTCCCCCGAGAGGAGCTCGTAGGAGTCCGGCCGCTGGGACTTAGGCGATTCACCCTGGAAGCCGGTGTCCCCCCGGGAGGAGCCCGTAGGAACCCGGCCGCTGGGACTTAGGAGATCTCTACCGACGGAGTCGTTGCTCACCAGGCCAGGGTCAGGTGCCGGAGAATCGCCGTCAGCCAGTCCGCGTCTAGAGCCAGGGGATCGTCGTCAGCCAGTCCAAGTCAAGAGCCAGAGAAGTACCGAAAGCCAAGCCGAGTCGAGAGCCAGAAGTCACCGAAGCCAAACCAGAGTCAGGAGCCAGGAAGAACCACAAGCCAATCCGAAGTCGAAAACCAGGAGAACAAGCGACGAGCAGGAACACAGCAACTGGGAGCAGGACGAACCTGGGAACCTCGTTGCAAGGCTCTGAGGAGAGGGGCTGCAGGGCTTAAGTAGCCCAGTCGCGTCTGACGTCACTGGAGGGTGGAGGCAGGTTCCCCGCGCCTGGCCCTTTAAATCCCGGGCCGAGACGCGCGCGTGCCCCTAGGGGGCGGAGCCAGCCGCGGCAAGACGCCGGCTGCTTCGGCGGCGCGGCAGCAGCACAGGGGAAGCGGAGGCAGGCCTGGGCGCCGCGTGGGGACGCCGGAAACGTGGCGGCACGGGTCCTCGGAGGCCCGGGGAGGGCTGGAGCGGAGCGGAACCGCGCAACTGTGAGTGAAGCGGCCGGGGCCGACCCGGAGCCACAACAGGTCCTTTCCTTATCAAGATACTTCTCCTCATCTGATTTGATTAATCTGCCTATATACCACTTACATGAATGACTATGTTGTATTATGCAATGGTATTTAATCTTCTTGTTTATATCCAAGGGTAATTATAACGATAACTAAGGGTAGAGCTCGGGAGTGGGGAGGGAAAGGAGGGAGGGGGTATAAAGGAAATAAAGGGAACGGAAAGAGCAAGAGCAGTGGACGAAGAACACCGTGAATGGACATTTGGCATACCACTGAAAGACATGACAGGCCGACGATTGTTTTGCTCAATGATTTATTGTTAATATACTAAACAGCATTGTTGGGTTTGTTATATGTATGAAAAATCAATAAAGTATAAATTAAAAAAAAAAAAGATTCCTAATACGAGTTAGCAAGGAATCCTCCATGCTGATCTCTCTATGTTACCAGACGCTTCCGCTCTGTGTACTCTTGCTCCAGGACGACTTACGACCTGCTCCACGGGGGCCTTGCCTCGCTCCTCTACACCCTCCAGGGTTATCTGCTACCAACAAGGATGCCTAAGGTACCCACTCCTCGGGGACCTTGCCTCGCTCCTGTCTAACCTCTGGGGTTGCCTACCACCTACAAGGATGCCTAAGGTACCCGCTCCTCGGGGGCCTTATTTCATCCTGAATCGCCGCTCCTCAGGGGTTCTCTCCTACTACAACTGCCAGCATCAGAGTGAGTACTACCGCTCCAGTTCTGTCTCTGCATTGTCTCATCTCTCCATAGATCCTCGGCCTACCCCGCACTGTGGACCACTATCGGATCTACTCTCACTGGCCTTTCCATCTAGGCCTGGGTTCTCGGCCTACCCCACTTCATGGACCACTACCGGACCCATCTCCCTCTCGGGACCTGGTGAGACTGTGGAACTGCCTTTTCCACTCTGCAGCCTTCAGACGGAACATTGCCATCAGACATCTCCTCTTCTGACTGGGATCATTACCCGTTCCTCGGGTTACCATCTACATTGCAGTATAATAAAAACTAACTTCTCTGTGTCCATCTCTGCTCGGAGCTAGCCTATCGCTGCAAGTCCCTGCAGGGCTCCACCCTGGGGAGGTGCCATCTCTTGCAGCGACCAAGGGCCCATGCCTCAATGTCCAAAGTACAACAGTTGCGACTGGTGTGGCAGGATGAAATGGAAGAAATGTTGAAGAGGAAGAAGTAAGATAGAGGTAAGGAGGAGGAGGCGATAACAGGGAGAGGATGACAGATCAGGTGTAGAGAGTTAAAAGAAGGCTTTTAGTGTGAGAGGGGATCAGTTGGAGGGATGTACAAAAGGTGGGAAGGGGTGAGAGGAGGAGCTGGGGGATACAACAGAGGATCAGCTGGAATGGGAGGAGGTCCTCTGGAATGGGTGGAAGTTGAGAGAAGAGTACTCCTGGAGTATGGAGAGCATGATCGTGGAGTAACTGTTGAAGACAGACCACCCCCTGCTGATTGGTTTTGGTTATTGTCTTGTGGTCACATTAGCTAAAAGTTTGGGAAGCCCTGATTTAGAATTTAACTGGCTATATACTTAATATAGCCGATGAAGAAGAAGAAAAAAAAAATAGCCAGCAGGCCTTTCGTCCTCAACCCGCTACAAGAATAAAAACTATGTGAGAATATATCTTCTGATCCTGGCCTCTACCCGCAAAAGAATTAAACACCGTGGGCCATAGCAGCACAATACCTCTGCTGCCCCCGCCCCCAAAGCAATTTAAAATTTAAAGAATGGATCCAGGCCTTTTCTCCCCCATTCCATCTGGCCCACCTACCACAAACCCGCCCCACCTGAAACCCTCACCAAACCCTGTCTGGAGGTCTGTACCATGTTCCTGGAGGTGTTATGGATTGCTCTAACAACAACACCAGTAGTCAACGCTACTAACCTTGCTATCAGGTAAAAGTTATGATGCTTTTGAGAGATTTTTTTGTATGTTTGTTTATGTTTGGGATTTTATCAGGAGCAAGCTACACATTTTACTCTCGGAAATTAACGCCAAGGGCAGGCATTAACCTTAGAAAGCACCGGGAAAGTGTACAGAAAAGCATAAAAAAATGCTTTTCTGTGCACCCTCCAACTTAATATCATAGTGATATTAAGTCGGAGGCACCAAAAATAAAAAAAAAAATCTGTCCGCCAGTCAGCGGGTTCGAAAATGGATGCTCAATTTTGCTGGTAAAATTAAGCATCGGCAGTCGGACCCACTGACAGCCGCCGTCAGTGCCGATGCTTAATTTAAATTGAGAAACGCGCCCCCAGGAGAAGTGCCTGGGCGCACGTTGGGAAAGCAGGCGCTCCTGCATGTTTTACTGAATCAGCCAAAAAGTGAGGTTTTGGAGGTGATCTAGGATTTGGGGGCCAGTTTTACATGCACAGCCAGATGTACGAACAGCAGAGTACACATTAGTGAATATTTGATGTGATTTGGAACAAGAAAAGGAACACAAAGATGAAATTTCTACAATGTACTCTCGCCCAAACTTAATAGCACCTAGGTAGCGAGTGCCCCACCAAAACTTCACCTCGACTTACTAGTTGACCCTCCTATAGTGGTATAAATAGTTGCCTGACCTGAGAGAGTTGTAAAGAGGTCTCGCTCTCTCTCTCTCCTGTGAAAATACGAGTCATACATTTTCTATATATAAACAGCCTATTTGAATAAAATCCCTATGATTTTGGTTGTACTGTACGGCATCACATAATAAAGGTTTTTCTTAAAATCCCTATGATTTATATAAATCCCAGTATAATAATTACAATACACTATCCATAAATACCATATATTATAAAAAAAATGACAAATTAAATTACCTAATGCATATTACACCCCTATATACCTCCTAATCAAATTATTATTCTCTCATGAACACACACACACACGTGGCATGCTGGGAGCATGATGAACGTCATCACGTCCGGTCATTTTTTAAGAAAATGCCACTACCTTTTGTTATGTTATTGTGCGAAATACGCGCGTGTCTTTGCTTCCTAAAGTGCACGGACTGAAGGGTCCAGACTAATTTTGCGCGTGCGCATGGCCATGGTGATGTCATTCTGTGCCTGGAGCTGCCTCCTCCTTAAAGGGAACGGAAAAGCAAGAAACCATCTTCCAGTGAAAATTGTTATAATTCGTGGAGTTCCCGCCGTCCATAGCAGTGACTGCAGTTTTTGGATTCCCGGCCCGATGTGTTGCAGATTAGTGGGGACAGGAATCCGGATAAGAGGAAATCTGGCCCTCGCCAAGTGACATCCAGGAAAGTGCAGCTGGAGCTCGGCAGCAGGTTAGGCTTAGTGTTTGCCCCTTCTCTGAGTCTCTCGGTTCGGACCGGTTGGCAACTGTCCAGTAACTAGGATCCACCTCCAAGGCAGTGTTGGGAGCAATCCTGGAGAAAATTCCCAGGGGATTCTCAATAAAAGAGGGGATATCAAATAGTGAGTTACATCCGGTTTTTATTTTTACCTGTTTTATAGCAGTGTAATTATATGAACACGTACCCTATAAAATTACCCCAGCCACGGAGTCAGAAAAATGTGAAATGCACTTGTATAATATTTACATTAAAAAAGCATTCACTTGTTCAGTTTGATGTTTTCTCTCCTACATACAGGCTTAAGCCAGAAGAATTGTATCTATAGCAAGACTATCCATACCACCAGTGCATTTCGGAAACTTGTTTACATCATATGCTTCGGGTCACCTTTAATCATAAAGTCTTGCTTTGTGTGTCTTATTTTTTTTTAAACTTTTTAGTAACTGCGCATAAAAATTAAAAATCATAGGAAGAAGAACCAATTTATGAATATGGCGCATTGAAAAAACATCTCTTTGCAGATAGAAGTAATTGGTTCTTCTTTCTATGATTTTTAATTTGTATGTGCTGTTTCTAAAAAGTTGTTTTGGTTTTTTTTTTAGGAAACTCATAGCAATACTTAATGATTAAAGGTGACCCGAAGTATATGAAGTAAACAAGTTACCAAAATGCAAGGGTGGTATGAGTAGTCTTGTTATAGATACTTCTGGCTTAAGTTTGCATTTATGAGAGAAAACAACAAATTTGAATAAGTGAATGCTTTTTAGATAATTATTCACACATACATACCATTAATATGTTCTAAACAATAAAGTAAACCATGTCAGCTTTTTAAAAATAAGTCACAGATATGCTGATTTTAAAATTGTCAGGTTTAGCTCATGTCCTTTCATTTGTAGCTTATGGCCAGTTACATTCAGGTATAGTAGGTATCGCCCTGTGCCCAGAGGGTTCATCCAATTTAGGAGGGGGAAAAATGTCGAAGTTTTCCTCTGGCTGTTAAGGGAGGTACAAGGTGTACTTTAAATGACCCTGAAAAATGTATTAAGTTTAGGAGGCTGGAGTATAAATATATATGTTTTCTTAGAACCCAGATCAGCTCTGATTTCATTTCCAAGGTCTCTGAGGCAGAATCCTATGGAACCTCCGCCTTAGAATGATATTTATTCTATAAGCAACTATGTTTAAGAGACTCTTGTTAACAAGGCTTGCTTTGGGGTAGCATTTTTGCTCATTTTGTGATTGGATTTTGCAATATATTTTTGTCTATCTACTTTGCTTCTTCCCTCAATCTGAGGATGTAACGTTAGGAACTGATTTATTAAAGTGCTTTACTGCATGACAACAACATGCATTAACATGCTTTTGTAAATAGGCTTCATTAAAATGAGCAGTTAACGTGCAGTAATAATGAATCTTATAGTGATCAATTTTTACTGCTGCTTAGTAAATTGGGCCCCTTAGTGTCTAATCTAGATTGTATAACTCTGTTCATATTATCTTTCTGTTTGTCTGCCTTGATATCTCTCATACTATTTGATATTCATGTTTACTTATTAATATTGAAAAATAGAATAAAGAGAGTAAAAAAATTAACAGGATTACTAATGATTTTTTTTTCAGTTTTGTTTTATGTAAAATGCTTGAACTTTGCATACACAAGAAAAATCTGACACACACTGTAGACACTGTAGGTGCTCTCTACTGGCAGCACATTCAGGCCGATTCAGTAAAAAGTGCGGGAGAGCCGGCGCTCCGTGTTGAGCGCCCGCTCTCCCGACGCGTGCCCAGGAACCTCTCTCCTGGGCACGCGATTCACTATTCAAATTAGGTGTCGCGCTACTAAGGAGGTGCTAGGGATAATAACGCCCTAGCACCTCCTTATTAGTGGTAGAGGCAGCTGTCAACAGGTCCGACAACAAATGCTCAATTTTACCGGCATCGGTTTTCAAACCCGCTGACAGCAATGGATTAGGAAAACAGATGCCAACAAAACTGAGCGTCCGTTTTTCTAACCCGCTCACCGGCAGGTTAGATTTTTTTTTATTTTAAATTTTAGGTTCCTACGACTTAATATCGCAATGATATTAAGTCAGAGGGTGTACAGAAAATCAGTTTTTCTGCTTTTTGTACACTTTTCCGGTTGTTTCAAACTTAATGCCTGCCGCTGGGGGGGTTGGCTGTGCATTTTCAAAAACACGCGTCCAAACGGGTGTTTAAATGGTGTGCTCGTCCGAGCGCACCGTACTGTATCGGCCTGATTGTGAGTATGTTGCTCTCTGATAAACAAGTTTCAATAAGCCCAGCCCTTAATTGTCATATCATATGATGAAACCTCCAGGAACAGATCAGTCAGTGATGGCAGTCCAGTGCTACAGTTTATCGGGATCGCACCCCTTATTTTGAAAAAAATCATTCTGCTGTGCCTCATATTTTCCATGCATCAGTGTGACTTCTAATGAGGCTTTGATACTGAGCAGCACAATGATTTTTGTTACTTTAAGCTACCAATTTCTAATACTATTTTAAATAAATATAGAGGTGGTAAAGTGGGTATAACCAATGTTTGTTAATCCAAACTGCAGTAATCGGATTGGCAAATTTTAGTAAGTTCATTTTACAGTCTGTCTGGATACTGACACTGCCCCTATGTCTTTATTTCCCATTTTCAGCATCAGCTGCATTTCAGCTGGGACACTGACAATGCCCCTGTGGTGTTTATTCCTCTCAGTATCTGATTGCCTGACAACTGGGACCCCATGCAGCACCTGGAATTAAATATAGGGAATATTAGTGGGACAGTGCCTGCCCTGGTAAGAGATTTTCTCTGATGTTCACACGTGTATTTGTATGTTGTTAAAGTGGCAGCTCATCTGATGCCAGAATATTTGGACCTTATTAAAATTTATAGCCCTGAGGAGTGGATAATGTTGATGGTCAGGGTGTAAAAGAGAAACTTCATAATGGCTCTTTATTTGCCTGCTGCCGTTTTAGGAAGTGCTAATCTCCCAAGCTGTTATATCCTCTCCTCTCCTCTTGTCTGTTTATTTGTTGTGAGTGGTGAATAATCAGTAGACTGCAAGAGGAGGGCAGCAGTAGCAGGGCTTGAGATAAATGTGCGGTACCTCTTTAAATAGCAGAGAACAAAAAGGAGGTGAAGGGGGGAGGCAAAAGAGAACACCTGATCCCTCCTTCCTTGCTGCACAGCTGCAGGAGGAATTTTGGAGGCTTGATGCTGAAGAGGGGATACAAGTAGACCCGAGGCAGATGAAAAGCTGGAAAGCAAAGGGGGGCGATGATAGTGCAGAGGGGTCATAGAAAGTGAGGAAGAAAAATGTATGGGAGCGAGGGAACAGAGCATTATGCAGTGTTTCTGGTGCCATGAAAGTACCTGGAAGTGCCTTATGAGTAGTTAGACGTCTTTGCCTTATTTTGTTAGTGATGCCTATCTGCACCTACACGGCAGTCTGTGGTACTGGCACATACTGGTTTCTTCTATTTAACCAGTCGATCCCCAAAAGGACACATTTACAATTTTTGAAAACCACATGCCCTCATACACTTAGGTACAACTTGACACTTATTGGAAGTACCTAAGTAGTGTAGCAGTCTTCGTGGTAGTAGTCGCAGGTCACATTTGTGGCTTACTAAATAAACTTGTGCTCCAAAACAATTGTGCTCAAAAATATACTTCCAAAGAGTCAATCAATAGTATCACAATGTGGTCATTAAATAAATAAATTTTAAAAAAAAAAAGATCTTCAACCCAAACACACTTATTAACTCTCTTCCGAAGTTCCACCAATAAACTGCCCAGCAGTCCATACTTCTGCTTCAGGGGAAGGTCTTCACGCAAGCATCATCTTCTCATCAAGACTGCTATTCATGCCATCACCATTTTTCAAGCTGCACACCTTAAAAAGACTAAAACCCTTACTTTTCAAAAATGATTTTCAAACTGTGCTTCAGTCTCTTCTGTTTTCTGGTTTAGACTATTGTAACAGTTTGTTTTTGGGTCTTCCAGATTCTGCGATAAAACCATTGCAGCAAATACAGAACTCAGCGGCCCGTCTTTTAGTAGGATTACCTCTGAGACATCACATTTCTCCTATTCTGTATAAGCTCCATTGGCTCCCGATTAAATTTCGAGTAAAATATAAGGTTCTTTCTATAATTCATTCATTAATTCATGATCAAGATTCAACATGGCTTGTACATCTTTACGATTGTACAAACCAATGGAGACATCTCAGATCATATCGCAATATTTGCTTGATGTCCCCACAGTTAGATTAGCAAGACTTAATATGACTAGGGAAAGGGCCTTTTCAGTGGCAGGGCCGCTGTTGTGGAATTCTCTCCCTAACACCTTAAGGCAAATCTCCAGTCATAATGAATTTAAGAAGGCAGTAAAAACTTACCTATATTTAAGATTGGCATATGGTCATCTTGAAAATGAACATCCCACCTTTACAAGCCACATACTCTGCAGCTATTGACTGTTGATTATACACTTATCAGGAATCTGGATTGTATAAGTTAAAGTTTTAGGGTTAATTATTCCTTTCTTTTCTTTATCTGTTTTTTGTAAAAAAATTAGGTATATTTATTTTTATGAGTAGGGATTATGATGGTTTAATGTATTTTTTCTTCTTTCTGTGCTTCTCTTTAACTTTTTGTTGATTAGATTGATTTTATTTTAATTTTAATTTTTATTTTATTTTATTTAAATTATCTTTTGGTTAACTCGATCTATATAATTGATACTTGTAAACCGTCTTGATCAAACTAGTTTGAAAAGATGGTATAGAAATATTTTTAAATAAATAAATAAATAAATTACTGCACTAGACCACAGATACATTTATTATTATTATTATTTAGCACTTTTATATACCGATTTTCCAGTAACAGAATTACTAATCAAGTCGGTTTACATTCAAAACAATAACCATGACAATAAGTTGTCTTACAAAAAACAGGATGATTCGAACTTGGATACAAATAACTGGGAATAACAACATAAAATAAAATAGTTAAGGAGCCTAATGTAGGCTGGAGTTAAGACCAGATGTTAAGAGTAGGACATGGTTTTTAAGTTTTGACTGCATAGAGATAAATAGATAGAACGTTCTCTTGGGGGAGTTACCAATGAAAGGATTCATTGGTTGGGGTTCTAATAAGATACTGAAGTTATGAGAATGCTTGGTTGAACAACCAGGTCTTGAATCTTTTTTTGAATGTGTTGGGCATTGTACTAGTCTGAGGTCTGATGGAAGAGAGTTCCAAAGTTTAGGACCGGCTGTGGAGAAAGCTCTTTTACTTAATGCTGTCTTGATCGGTGGGGCCTGAAGATTGTCTCTATATGCTTGTCTCACCGTCTGGCTGGAGGTGCGAGGTTGAAGTGGGATCATGAGTTTGAGTGGGGTGATGTTATGTATTGCTTTGTGGATTGATGAGAGGGCTTTGAAAAGAATTCTGAATTTGATGGGTAGCCAATGTAGGTTCTTTAAGATGGGTGTTATATGGTCTCTTTTGTTTGTTTTGGTTAGAATCCTTGCTGTAGCGTTTTGCAACATCTGTAAAGGTTTTGTGGAGTTAGCGGGGAGGCCGAGTAGCAGTGAATTGCAATAGTCAATTTTAGAGAGAATGATTGCTTGTAATACTGATTGGAAATCTTGAAAATGAAGGAGGGGTCTCAATCTTTTTAAGACTTGTAGTTTGAAAAATCCATCCTTTACGGTGTTGTTGATGAAATCTGTAGTTCATTTGGTTATCTAGGATGACTCCCAAGTTTCTGACTTGGGGGGATAGGATTAATTGGGAGGCGAGGTTTGTATGTGTAGTAGGTGATTTCCATCTTGGGTAATGAGTAGGTACTCTGTCTTATTTTGATTGAGAATCAAATTGAGACTTGTCAGCAGGTTGTTGATGGCTTGTAGGCAGGAGTTCCAAAAGTCCAGTGTTTTGTGAAGTGAATCCGTAATTGGAATCAGAATCTGAACATCATCAGCGTATAAATAATGGATTAGATTTAGCTTGAGGAGGAGCTGGCAGAGTGGGAGCAAGTATATGTTGAATAAAGTTGGTGATAGTGAAGAGCCTTGTGGGACTCCCAGACTGCAGTTGACTGGTTGAGATTCCTACCTGTTGACCTTGACCTTAAAATGCCTGTTCTGAAGGAAAGATTTGAACCAGTTGAGGGCGATGCCTTTGATGCCAATGTCTGACAGATGATCTACCATTATATTATGATTTACCGTGTCAAATGCTGCTGTTAGGTCTAGGAGGATGAGTAGAGAAAGTTGTTTTTTTTCAAGGTTCAGTAGAATGGAGTCCGTTAATGAGATAAGAAGAGCTTCTGTGTTTCGGGATTGGCGGAAACTGAATTGCGAAGAGGAAAGAATGTTATTGTTGTTCAAGTATTCTGTTAGCTGTTTATTTACAATTCTTTCCAGAATTTTTGCGATGAGGGGCAGGTTTGCTATTGGGCGAAAATTGGCCGGGTTATCTGGAGAGAGATTTGGTTTTTTTAGGAGAGGTTTTAGGATGGCCAGTTTAAGAGGGTCCGGAACTAGCCCTTGAGATAGGGAGCAGTTGATAATTTGGGCGATAGGTTTGGAGATGGTTTTGGCGCAGGTGATGAGGAGGTTGGTTGGGATGGCATCTAGAGGATGAGAAGCTGGTTTTAGTTTTTTTAGAACGTTTTCGATCTCTAAAGACGAGGTAAGCTCAAATTCCCCAAGGCTTGCATTTTGTTGTGATGTGTCAGCGAGGGGTATTGAAGGAATAGTATCTTTGTTTTCCTTGGCGGGAGGCAATAGATTCGGGATCTTGTTTTTGAAGTAGGTAGCAAGTTCCTCAGCTTTGCTTGCAGCTTTATCATCTGGTATAGATGTCAAGGGTGGTTTGGTGAGGGACGAAACTAAGGAGAAAAGCGCCTTAGGGTCAAAGAGAAAGTGGTGAATTTTTTGTGAGTAAAATTCTCTTTTTGAGTGGAGGATGGAGATTCTGTATTGGTGCATCATGGATTTAAAAGCTGTGAGGTTGGTAGTTGATGGGTTTTTGCGCCAAAGATGTTCTCTCTTTCTGAGTTCCTGTTTTGTGGATTTTAGTTTTGATGTGTACCACGGTTTTTTGTTGTCTTTATTTGCTTGAGTGACTTTGGTGATTGTTGGACAGGTGGTATCTGCCACTTTTTTGGTGATGTTCGTCCAGGAGGCTGCGGCTGAGTCCGCGTCCGAGAGGTCTAGGTGGTTAAGTTCTGTAGATAGCCTATTGCTGAGAGTTTCCTGGTTGCAAAGCTTCCTGAATTGGGCCGTGTTATTCTGCTTTTTCAGGGGGGTATCATATATACAGATATATATATATAGATATATATATAGATAGATAGTGAGTTAGTAAAGATTATCTGTCTTGAACAGTTTATCTGGTAATAAGGAGGTCCATATTTAAAATGGATAGCTCAAAAGTTATCCAATTAAATGAAAAAATTGGCATATTCAGCCTCTTATCCAACTAAATTATAGTGAGATAGAAAAGAGGGCGTTCTGGGGAGGAGCTGAGTTATCTGTCTAAGTTGGCTAGATAACTTTCGATCTGCTTCCGAGTAGGTCTAAAGTTATCTGGCCTTGTGTGGCTGGATAACTTGCTACTTACCGGGATATTTTTTATGAGTTTGTTTATTTTCTGTTTATTGGCACTTCAAAGTGGATTACATTCAGGTATTTCCCTGTCCCCAGAAAGTTTACAATCTAAGGGCCAGATTCATTAAGGCTTTTCTCCCATTTTGTCGTCAATGGGAAAAACCCTTAGTGAATCAGGTACTTAGTTTGTACCTGAGACAAAGGAAGATAAAGTGACTTGCCCAAGGTCACAAGGATCAGCAGTGGGATTGGAACCCTGGTTTTCAGCCCACTGATCTAACCACTAGGCTACTCGTGCACTCTTCAAACTATACGTAGCAAGTTATCCAGCCACACAAGGTTGGATAACTTAAAAACTTAAATGGCTGTATTCAACATAGCCATTTATCTGGCTACATATAGCCAGTTAACTTTAAGCAAGTATATTCAGGGGACATTTTATCCTGCTGAATATATGGGACAAGTTATCTCACTAACCTTAGCTGGAATACTTGTCCACTCTATAATTGGGAGGGGTGGGGGTGGAGGAGGAATCTTTTGAAATTACATAGATGTAATCTTAAGGTTTTTAGCTCTTCTTTGGGTTTTATTAATGATTGGAGACTTTATAATCCATCTACAAGGGATTATACTTTTTATTTTAAATCTCATGACACTTATTCGAACATTAGAATTTTTGGGGGCGCTTGAATTACTCTTTATCGAATGATCCCCAAATCTGTGAAAAATTGCCTTGCAGGAATATTTTTTGTTTAACGATAAGGAAGGAATATTTGTGGTCTCTGTTTCAGAGCAGTAGGGAACAGATGTTATGGTTGGTAAAACAAAAGATGGTTTCTCTACTACAATCTACAAAAATACTACTGATAGAAATAATCTGCTCCAGTTCACTGTTACGGCTATGGCTGCTGTGCAACCGCCTCACCACCAGGGGTCCCTCTAGTGCTGGCTCTCCTGGCAGGCCCAGTCCATCTCCCTGTCCACTCTATGTTCTGGGCTTTCCCTTATAACCCTGCCTGACAGTTCCCTCGGTGCTTCGGCATCGAGCTCGCCTGGGCTCCCTGCTCTAGCCTTCCTTCCTTGCTTGCTGTGCGTTTGGTCCCTGGACCTTGCCTTGCCTTGCGCGGCCTTCGGGCCTTATCCCTTGCCTTGCCTTGCGCGGCTTTCGGGCCTCATTCCTTGCCTTGCCTTGCCTTGCGCGGCCTTCGGGCCTCATTCCTTGCTTTGCCTTGCGCGGCCTTCGTGCCTCATTCCTTGCCTTGCCTTGCGCGGCCTTCGGGCCTCATTCCTTGCCTTGCCTTGCGCGGCCTTTGGGCCTTATTCCTTGCCTTGCCTTGCTGCGGGCTGCTTCGGGACTTCTGCCTTGCCCTGCTTACTGTGTGTGGCCTACGGGCCTTCTGACCTGCCTTGCCCTGCTTACTGTGTGGGCCTACGGGCCTTTGTGTGTGTGGCCTACGGGCCTTCTGACCTGCCTTGCCCTGCTTACTGTGTGGCCTACGGGCCTTCTGTGTGTGTGGCCTACGGGCCTTCTGACCTGCCTTGCCCTGCTTACTGTGTGTGGCCTACGGGCCTTCTGTGTGTGTGTGGCCTACGGGCCTTCTGACCTGCCTTGCCCTGCTTACTGTGTGTGGCCTACGGGCCTTCTGTGTGTGTGTGGCCTACGGGCCTTCTGACCTGCCTTGCCGCTTACTGGGTGTGGCCTACGGGCCTTCTGTGTGTGTGTGGCCTACGGGTCTTCTGTGTGTGTGTGGCCTACGGGCCTTCTGACCTGCCTTGCTCTGCCGCCTGCCCTGACCCAGCCTGAACCCAGACACTGCTATTTGCTGCCTGCCCTGACCCAGCCTGGACCCCGACCCTGCTACTTGCCGCCTGCCCTGACCCAGCCTGGACCCAGACACTGCTACTTGCCGCCTGCCTTGACCCAGCCTGGACCCAGACACCGTTTCTAGCCATTCCTGTCTCTCTCCACCTGGAGCCACCCTTCTGGGTGGTGTTCACTACCCCTGAACACAGCCTAAGCGTAACAGTATGCCGAAGCCACCAATTTCCAGGGGAAGAGATAGGTCTTGGTACTACCGGTGAGCCAATTTTTCTTTTACCTCTACTCACATTATGCCTCAGCCTCCAAGTTTTTATGTTTGTGCCTGTTGCCAGACTTTGAACTATCTCAGTTACAAGAACTGTCTTGCATGTCAACTCTCAGACCAAGAGCACTGGGTTGCAGCAGTTGTCATAAGAGGAACGTCTCGGTCTATCAGGAATGTTTAAATTGTCTAACTCCAAAACCGGGTGGTGGAAATGCTCCTGTGTTCCGTGTCTGTTACCACCAGGCAAACCCTGCCCCTGTTGTTCTGCTCTAGGACCAGCTGTTCCATTAGAAAAAATAATCAGCTCTCCTAACCGGTATTCTGCTTCTGGCTCAACTAAACAGACATTTTAGCTGGCAGTTTGTGGAAAGAAAAACCCAGGACTTACCTGACCAAGAAGGCTTCTGTGATACCAGTGCTAGACCCTCGGGAACAGGTTTCTCTAAAACGGAGAGAGCTGATTAACTCTAGCAGGGCTCTGCTTCCCACAGCTGCTGTTGAGACAATAACGAGCACTTTCCCTAGACGTCCTAGAACTGCCTGTGCCTTCTCTAAACTGCTCCTCCAGAAACAAAATAAGGAGCCTCAGAGTTTGGCTCGAGGTATCAAGCCCACAGCAGTGCAATCTGTGTCTTCCATGTGCACTGCTTCTAACCTTGCTGCTCTGCCATCTGAGCCTGCTGCATCGCCCCAAGAGGGGTCCGAGCCTGCTGCATCACCCCAAGAGGGGTCCGAGCCTGCTGTTTCACCCCGAGGAGGATCCAAGCCTGCTGCATCAGCCCAAGAGGGGTCCAAGCCTGCTGCATCGCCCCAAGAGGGGTCCGAGCCTACTGCATCACCCCAAGAGGGGTCCAAGCCTGCTGCATCGCCCCGAGAGGGGTCCGAGCCTGCTGCATCGCCCCGAGAGGGGTCCGAGCCTGCTGCATCACCCCGAGTAGGGTCCAAGCTTGCTGCATTACACCGAGAGGGGTCCAAGCCTGCTGTTTCGCCCCAAGAGGGGTCCGGGCCTGCTGCACTACCCCGAGAAGAGCCTGAGTCTGCCGAACCAGCTCTGCTGCCATTCCCGGAGGGGCTCGAACCGGCCCTGCTGCTGCCCCCGGAAGGGCTCGAACCGGCCCTGCTGCCGTCCCCGGAGGGGTCCGAACCGGTCCTACTGACAGACTTTCTAACTCAGCCTTCTGAGCCTGCTGAACCGGTCCTGCTGCCGCCCCCGGAGGGGCTCGAACCGGTCCTGCTGCCATCCCCGGAGGGGCCCGAACCGGTCCTGCTTGCCATCCCGGAGGGGTCCAAACCAGTACTGCTGCTGTTCCCGGAGGGGTCCGAACAGGTCTTGCTGCCGTCCCCGGAGGGGTCCGAACCGGTCCTACTGACAGACTTTCTGACTCAGCCATCTGAGTCTGCCGAACCGGTTCTGCTGCCGTCCCTGGAGGGGTCCGAACCGGTCCTGCTGCCGTCCCCGGAGGGGTCCGAACCGGTCCTACTAACAAACTTCTGACTCAGCCTTCTGAGCCTGCTGAACCGGCCCTGCTGCCGCCCCCGGAAGGGCTCGAACCGGCCCTGCTGCCGTCCCCGGAGGGGTCCGAATCTGTTCTGCTGCCGTCCCCGGAGGGGTCCGAATCGGGCCTGCCAAACAGACTCTGTTACTCAACCATCTGAGCCTGCTGTACCGTCCAGCTGCCGCCCCTGGAGGGGCCCATACCAACTGATGTCGTCCCCGGAGGGGTCCAAAACCGGTTCTGCTGTCGCCGACCCTGGAGGGGTCCATACCGGTCCTGATGCCGACCCTGGAGGGGTCCGGACCGGCCCTGCTGTCGTCTCAGGAGGGTTAGCACCTGCCCTATCGCCTCAAGTGGGTTACGGACTATTTCGCTGCTCCAGTTGGGGTTTGTGTTCCCCTTGTCACCCCAGGAGGGGTTATGGGAATCTGCACCGCTTCTGCTACCCCAGGAGGGGTCTAACCCTGCCGCCTTGTCCCAGGAGGGGTATGGACTATTTTGCTGCCCCAGGTTGGGGTTGTGTCTGCCTTATCACCCCAGGAGGGGTTATGGACTGTCTTACTGCTCGGGAAGGAGTTGAACCTGCCGCATCGCCCCCGGAGGGGTCTCACGTTATTATTGAGTCCTCCTGCAAAGATGGGACCAGGAGGAGGGGGAGGCCTTGAGGGGGGTACTGTTACGGCTATGGCTGCTGTGCAACTGCCTCACCACCAGGGGTCCCTCTAGTGCTGGCTCTCCTGGCAGGCCCAGTCCATCTCCCCTGTCCACTCTATGTTCTGGGCTTTCCCTTATAACCTGCCTGACAGTTCCCTCGGTGCTTCGGCATCGAGCGCTCGCCTGGGCTCCCTGCTCTAGCCTTCCTTCCTTGCTTGCTGTGCGTTGGTCCCGGGACCTTGCCTTGCCTTGCGCGGCCTTCGGGCCTTATCCCTTGCCTTGCCTTGCGCGGCCTTCGGGCCTCATTCCTTGCCTTGCCTTGCCTTGCGCGGCCTTCGGGCCTTATCCCTTGCCTTGCCTTGCGCGGCCTTCGGGCCTCATTCCTTGCCTTGCCTTGCGCGGCCTTCTGCCTCATTCGGCCTTGCCTTGCGCGGCCTTTGGGCCTTATTCCTTGCCTTGCCTTGCCTTGTGTGGCCTTCGGGCCTTCTGCCTTGCCCTGCTTACTGTGTGTGGCCTACGGGCCTTCTGACCTGCCTTGCCCTGCTTACTGTGTGTGGCCTACGGGCCTTCTGACCTGCCTTGCCGCTTACTGGGTGTGGCCTTCGGGCCTTCTGTGTGTGTGTGGCCTACGGGCCTTCTGTGTGTGTGTGTGGCCTACGGGTCTTCTGTGTGTGTGTGGCCTACGGGCCTTCTGACCTGCCTTGCTCTGCCGCCTGCCCTGACCCAGCCTGAACCCAGACACTGCTTTGCTGCCTGCCCTGACCCAGCCTGGACCCCGACACTGCTACTTGCCGCCTGCCCTGACCCAGCCTGGACCCAGACACTGCTACTTGCCGCCTGCCTTGACCCAGCCTGGACCCAGACACCGTTTCTAGCCATTCCTGTCTCTCTCCACCTGGAGCCACCCTTCTGGGTGGTGTTCACTACCCCTGAACACAGCCTAAGCGTAACATTCACCAGTCATCATCCGAGGTGGCTGAGGGATAACGTACCAGTGGGGCAATTCCTAGGGTTAAGATTATGCTCCATGGTCCAGGAATACAAAAATCGGGCTACATTATAATGGCCAACAGGTTTGTGACTCCACTATTCTTTTCATTTTTGTAACTAAATCTGGAGCCTGAAATAGCATGTGGCTGCTGCGCTGTGAAGCAAGAGGCTTGAATTTGGGATTTTGTCTGGTGGGACATGCATATTTGATTTCTGCTCTGCTTTCGTACTGCCACTTCAAAGCAGATTACAATAAGGTTAGGAGTGCTTCATGGAGAAGGTATTGGATGCCTAGAATTGCCCTTTCGGAGGAGGTGGTGAAATCAAAACAGTGAAAGAATTCAAAAAGGCATGGAATAAATACTGTTTTATTTTTTATTTATTTAAAAACTTTTCTATACCGTTGTTAAGTTAAATAACCATCACAACGGTTTACAGAAGGGCACGATAATGAGAAATATGGGTGGTATAGATTACAAATTAATCGTGTGCCATCATAGTACGGTAACGATTTAAAATAATAAACTAAGGGGTACATTTCATAAACTTGCGCAAACGCGTACTTTTGTTCGCGCACCAGGCGCGAACAAGAGTACGTGGGATTTCAATAGATATGCGCGTAGCCACGCGGATCCCATTAAAATCCGGGATCGGCGCGCACAAGGCTGCCCAAAATCGGCAGCCTGCACACGCCGAGCCGCGCAGGCCTGCCTCCGTTCCCTCCGAGGCCGCTCCAAAATCGGAGCAGCTTCAGAGGAAACTTTCCTTCGGCCTGCCCCCACCTTCCCCTCCCTTCCCCTACCTAACCCAACCCCCCCTACCATGTACACGCCATGTTCCGTTCTGGGGGCTGGTCCGGAGGCCATGGCCACGCCCGTGGGCCGAAACCACGCCCGCGGCCCCACCCCCGGTATGACGCGCTGGCTGCGTCATTCCCCCCGATGACGCAACGGATCGCGACACGCCCCCCCCCCGACACGCACCCCCCAGGAAAGCCTCGGGACTTACACGCGTCCCGGGGCTTTGTGCGTGCTTGGAAGACTATGCAACATAGGCTCGGCGCGTGCAGGGGGGTGTTGGGGCAGGTTTTCGGGGGTACGCGCGTACCCCTTTGAAAATCTACCCTAAGTGTATAAGTTAATCCTGATTGTTAGGTACAAATAAGGCGGTTTGGATTTAACATTAATATGTTTTTGTAGGTTAATAATAACAACTTCAGCTTGGTGCATCCTTATCTATCAACCATTTTTTCTCCTTCTCTTTATCTATAAAATGCTTGTTAAAAAGCCAGGTTTTCAGATTAGTTTTGAATAATTTCAGATTTGTCTGTAGTCTTATTTCGAGTGGCATGGTGTTCCATAGTACGGGACAGCGAGGGGACAGTGCTCGTGTCCCTTACTTGCGTGAGATGTGCTGATTTGACAGAGGGGAACAGTTAGTAGAGCTTTATTTGCAGATCTCCGGTTTCTTTGTAGTTACATGCACGCGCAGAGCAGTGGTTAAACCAGTCTGCTTTTTCATCGTGGATAGTTTATGGATTATACAATACAAAGTATTGTATTCTTTGTTCAGTTGGAAGCCAGTGAAGTTCAAGCAAGTGTTCCTGTAATGTGGGTCACTCTTTTTTTTGCCAGTCAAAATTCTGGCAGCGGAATTTACAATACTTGCAGAGGGCCGAATTGTAGGATTGAGGTAGTCCTAAAAGCAGGGAGTTACAATAATCTGTGCTTGCGAATATCATTGCCTGTAGAACTGTGTGAAAATTGTTAAGCGTTAGTAAGAGGTTTTAGTCTTCTCAGGATCATTAGTTTTCGCGTATCCTTCTTTTATTTTCTGTGAGATGTGTTGCTTCATGTTAGCTCCAGGGTCAATTATTACTCCTAGATTCCTAACTTTTATTGCTAACTCAGCGGCTTGAATATTTTTGATTGTGAATGTTGGTTGTGTATGGTGTGTGTTTTTACGTTCAAGGTATAAGAATTCAGTTGTTTTGTCAATGTTTATGACCAATTCCATCTGGTTTAGGAGCTGTTTGATTATTTCTAGATACATATTGGCTAGTTTCATTGTTTCTTCTATGGTGTTTACAATGGATTAACAGTAATTGTATATCATCTGTGTAAATGTAGTGTATGATTCCCAGTCCTGCTAGTAAATGACATACTGGGAGGAGGGTAAATGTTAAAGAGTGTTGCAGACAGGACTGATCCCTGTGGGACACCAGTTAGCAGTGTGACTTTATCTGAAAGTGTATTTTTGATTTGTACCTGGAAAACATCTATTGTTTAAGTATCACTCAAAACCATTTAATTGTTTTATTAGTGAGTCTAATTTCTTTTAGTCTATTGATTAGTATTCTGTGATTTACAGTGTTAATGCTGCAGAGAGATCTAATAGAACCAGAATGTAGTGTGTTCCTGTATCGAATCCTCTTAAGATATTATCTGTTAAAGCTAATAGCAGTGTTTCTGTATTGTAGTGTTTGCGGAATCCATGTTGTGCTGGGTATAGTATGTTGTTGTTTTCAAGGTGGTTTGATAGTTGTTTTTGAACTGTTTTTTTCGATTAGTTTAGCTATTAGGGGTAAGTTGGGATGGGTCTGTAGTTGCTAAGATTTAAGGGGTCGAGGTTTTTTTTTCTTAATAATTGGTTTTGATTATGGCTCCTTTCAAGGTTATCCGGCATTACTCATCTAGTGAGAGGTTGATGATTTTAGTTATGTTGGGGTTATTGTGTCCGCTAGTTTTTTTTAATTCTGTAATGGGTATGGTGTCGATTATGTGGGTAGCAGGGTTCAATTGCTTAGTCATTTTTTCTACTTCAGGTGTGACACCTCCTCAAACTCTTATCAGATACTGACATCTCTAGTGGGCAGATCTAATCTTTTGTTTTGTAGTTACGGGGATTTTGTTCTAGATTCTCAATTTTGTCTTTAAAGAATTGGGCTACATAATCATTGCATTGATTTTCTTGTAGGAATTAAGTGATTGTTTGTATTATCGCATGTTAGGTTGTGTTTACTATATTAATAGGGTTTCTGGCGTTGTTTGCAAATTTTTCTATTTTTGAGCTGTAGTATTTCTTTTTGGTGTCTAAGATTGTTTTTTTGTAGTATGCTAGTGGTTTCTGTACTTAGTTAGATTTTCAGTGATTTGTTGTTTTTTCCATTCTTTTTTTCTAAGTATCTTACTTTCAACTTCTTTTAATTTGTTCGCTACACCATGGATTGTTTAACTTTGGTTCTTTAATGTGGGCCATTTTGAGAGGATTTAGTTCGTTCACTAAAGAAGTGATTCTGTTTAGCCAGTCAGTTGTAGCTTATGGCTATCTATGTAGTTGATGTGTTGTTATTTCATCGGTTAATTTGTCTTAAGAATATCTGTATTGTAAGGGGGGCGGTATGAGAATTCAGCTGGTTCCATGTTTTGTTTTTTTATTGTTCCTGTGTACGTGATCTGGGAGTTAATGAGGAAGTGGGCTGACCATGGGATTTTGTGTGTATTCGGTTTTTATGTTTTCAAGGAGGCTACTGTTAATGAAGGTTAGATCTAATGAGTGGCCTGCTTTGTGTGTTGGTTTGTCCGTGATCAATTTAAAACCTAAAGGTTTTAGATCCCTAAAGGCTAAGGGATGAAAATGAAGAAAAGAATATATGAAGTCACTTGATGCTCTGGTTACTACACCCTTAACCAATAAGCCTTGATACTGCTGATGCAACTCTATCATTGCTCTCTGCTTAATGCAGGGGGAAAAGGGGAATTGGATTTGTTTAGCAACCAAGGACTTCTACTTTATTACGGTCCTGGGGAAACAGTATGGGGGGTAACTTGCTTAATCGATGGTTACTATCCTTAACCAATAAGACTGATACTTTGATGCACTCTGCTTCAACAGCAAGGCATAATGGGGATTGGATTCAACAGCAATAAGGGCTAGTGTGGGAAACTGATAAGCATGGGGGTAACGGGGAATTGGATTCAAACAGCAATAAATATCTATTGCAGGACCTTCAATCTGGAACTCTATGCCCCCTGAACCGATGTGATGTGCAAACGAATGTCGTTATAAAAAAAAACTTTAAAATAAATAAAATAAATACATTTTTCTTCACCAATAAAAATGTTTATGCAAAAAAAAAAAAGAATTGTAACATTATTCTTTAAATGTAGCCCAAGAATAATACACCAAAAAACAAAGCGGTAATCGGTCTAGATGTAGCCACAGATGTGAGAAAAAAACAAAAACAAAACCGATGCCTTGGAAAGAAAATGTATTCAATACAACAATGCCTGTCCCAACTCTGGCCGAGTTTTCACCCTTCAGTCAGCTGCATCAGGGGCTCTTAATATTGTATAATTTATAGAGTGTTCTCAGGCACAACATGTGTAGTATTGGAAATATCAACTGATTTGATTATTTAAGATGTGATTATGGACAATGACTTTAGAATCAATGTTCCTCGGGAAATCTTTCTATCCACAGTTTATCTGTGCTGCAATTAAGTTGCACACAACAGCACATTGCACCGAAAAATCTTAAAAGTTTCTCCAAGACATAAGCACAGTGCAATTCAGTCAGTAGCAAAAAAATCAACCTTTATTTTTTCTCATATGCCCAAGAATAATAAGCAGGGATGTTGATGCTGCAGGACGATGATTGTTCCCCAGCAAATTGTAAACTGGCCTGGGACAAAGAGGCATAGCCAGTTTTAATTATATATATATATATATCTATCTGTCAGAGAACCCTAAAATAGGGTAAGTAACACCACTAATGTTTTAAATGATTTGAAAGATGGTTAATGTTTCAAGTTTTATTACACAATGGCAAAGACTATTAAAACTATTAAAAACATTTTCAAAAAATAAAATTGGCACAATAACACACACATATATTTATCAATTGCCCTAGTCAATCATTCCTCATTCACACCGCTTCTAAACTCTCTATATTGTTATGCATTTATAACATGTATATATAACAACATAAAAACATTGTCAAAATATAAACAAAGTGCTTGTAATGAAGCATTGACACACTTGCAATAAAGCTGGGCTTCAAGAAAAGATACTTGTGAATTGCAAAATAAGTCACATGGAAGATATCTTCATTAAAAAGGGAACACAGTTGAATCTCAGGATACTTTGTAATTGTTTCATGGGACTGTTATTCCAATGATGTTTCACAGCATCTGTACTACAAAGAGCCATTGAAGTCTGCTCCAAATACAGTTCCATCAACAACCAAACCTCTGTTCCCCCCTTTTTTAAAGGATCATCAACTACTAACTATCAAGGGAACCAAATACATTTCCAGCAAAAGACTTAAAAGGTTTTCAATACGCTAAGAAGACAGTGGAAATTCACAGATGATTATGTTGTATTAGCAAGCTGTTAATTAACAGTTGAACTCTTGAGACACTGAATTGACAAAGCGACATATAAAGTAGAATCAACATAAGAGATCGATTTCTCTTCACTAAATACAGTCCATGGTATCAACACAAAGAATAGTTCTGAACAATATTTCCCCTGGGGAAGCCTGGACGGCGAACAGAGGCATCTATAGGGACAAAGAGAATACAGATATAGCAGAAAGTAGATCAGAGACTACAGAAACATCACTGGAAGAACAGTCCCGTGAAACAATTACAAAGTATCCTTTCTCTTGTGGACTGAGATTCAACTATAATCCCCTTTTTAATGAAGGTATCTTCCAGGTGACTCATTTGCAATTCACAAGTATCTTTCTTGAAGCCCAGCACTTTGTTTATATTTTGACAATGTTTTATGTCGTTATATATACATGTTATAAATGCATAACAATATAGAGAGTTTAGAAGCGGTGTGAATGAGGAATGATTCATCAGGGCAATTATAGAAACATAGAAATGACGGCAGAAGAAGACCAAACGGCCCATCCAGTCTGCCCAGCAAGCTTTGCATTTTTTTTTTTTAATTTCTCTGATACTTCTGTTACTCTTGGCTCTTAGTAACCTTTTGGTTCTAAATATGTGTGCATGTGTGTGTGTTATATATCTGCCCACGGACTCAAAAGTTCTGTAAACAAAAAAGTCATTACTGTTTTTTAATGCCAAAAATAATATACAAAAATGAATTGTCTTCCTTCAAAGCACTTCGTAAAATCCAACACATAGTAAACTTGGACAGGAACCCTTCTTCCCTGGGCCATCCCTCTACCTTTTCAGTAGCAGGCCATCTTCTCTGGTCTCTCTTTTGTGAGCCATACTACAAGGCGCTTCTTTCTGAATTCCTGGTCAGTCGGGTGCTCCTTTGGCTCTTCCCCTAGCAAGCAGCTTCTGATGCTCCAAAGGATAATACTCTCACTTTTCACTTTTTGATCTGATCCTTTCTTCCCTGGACCTTCAGACTCATAACTGCCAGATACACTTCTCTGCAGAACCTACTGGAGTCCCAGGACCTCGCCCTTCCTGGGCTCCTGTGTTTCTTCCTATCTCCAGGCACCCCTTTGCTCAGTTAGAGGCCTCGCTCCTCCTGGCTCTAGTCCTGTGATAGGATACACCCACCAAGCGCCCTCTGCATGGAGAGACTGCAGCCCCGTGCTGACTCACAGTCTCAAAAATTGTGTCAGTGGCCCACCTCGCTAGCCCACCCATGGGCAGACATCACATAAAGGGGCAGGGTCTGTTGAGACCCCTGACTCGCACTGCTGGCGTAGCAGGCCAGATGAGGCCAGTGACACCAAAAATATGAGGGCAACCACTGCTAGTAAGGGGCAGATTTTGGTAGCCCCTTACATAATTATGAAAATTTAATGGTGCTAACTCTTCTTAAGAGGCTCCGTTTCAGTGACTTCAGTCTCACAAGGGATCCATGCCAACCCTGAAAACCTAAGGAGGGTTACACTTGCTGCCAACAGTCTGGTTCATACAGACTCTCACACGTACAATATTTTGTTGAGCCTGGTGACTGATCGCTGTGAATTTTACACTCTCGGAAACCCTCCCTGAGCAGTGAGCTGCACCCACTAGAGAAGACACCGCATGAGAAGGTTCTGAGCATGTCCCACTTACTTTTTTAGGCATCGGTCACGTTCCATGATGTTGCCGTCTATTTCTCTGAAGTGGAGTGGGCAATCTTAGAGGAGTGGAAGAAGGATGTTTACAAGAACGTGATGAAGGAAGTCCACAAAGTCCTGGTTTCAATGGGTAAAGTTAAGTTGTTTAGTATTTCTGGAGTGTATCCAGTTGGTGACTTGTACAAGGTGGCTCCTGGATTGCTTTCATTCCCTTGGCCTTATGTAGCACTCCCACAGTGCCCTCTCAGGCACTACCTCTTGTATCCATCTTCGGGATCACATGGGCTCCATGACTATCATGCGCAACTGTTTCATCAAGCTGGGCATCTCCTTAATTTCTTTGTTTTGGGTTTGGAACTTTAAGCCCCGCATATGGAATTGGAGTCCAGCAATGCAGCAGGGCCATCTCTGGCCAATAAGATTTGACCGATGTGAAACTGGCTTAACACGGGTCAGCGGCATCAGAAAGGCAACCTTACTAGTTAAGATCAAAGCCAAATAGCCGGAAGCAGTAATATTCTGATGTTACTGACGTCAGGAGAGAAACTTTGTGTGCTCAGAAGGGGGTGATGGGTGTCGTGCATATTTAAATGAGGTCAGTAATGTAGCAGGCGTCGGAGCAGGGTGAGGGTGGCAGGCCTAAATTCCTGTGCAAAAAGGGTTTAGTCAGGGTTGCTGAGATGTACTGGGCCTCTCTGCATAATTGTTTGGTTGTTTTAAACCCTGAATGAATATGGCTATTTGCTCCTGGTGGTGAATATATGTATTTTGCTGGAAAATTTCCTAAGTCCCAGTTGGGGGTGAATCACCCACAATGTCACAGATAGACACAGACATCTACCACAACGGGTTAATCATTTCTGTAGTGCCACTAAAGGTAGACAGTGCTGTACAGCTGGAGAAGGGAGCTATATGATCTCAAAAGCACGTGTTCCTCACCATCACCATTTTTCTAGATTCTTATGTGTTTCCAGTGAAAGGTATTGCAGCCTAGAAAGAAAATACACATAAACGCACTTCTTGGAAGCCATAACAGTTGAAACACATCTTATTGACTGGAGATTCTTAAAAAAAAAAAAAAAAAAAATAGTAAATGGTGAAGCGTCCTTAGTGATGTACATGCTTGTCTGGTAAAACAAGATTGAGAACTGGCCAGCTTTGTTTGTCTGCAAGTGTGGAGTAAAGGTTTACCTTCTCTTTCATGATAACAGGTCATACCATTCTCAGCCCTGAGGTTTTATTCCTGATTAAACCAGAAGAGGAGCAACATTTTAAAGAGCATCCTCCGCCAAGGGAAAGATCGAATCATGCTGATCCCACCTCCAGTAAGTGAGACTGTTAGAAGCTGCTCTAAGTAATCTCATCTCAGCTAGGAAGACATTTCTTAACTATAATGTGCCTTTGTCTGCTTATTCATTCTGATGCCAACAGCCTGTTAATCAGTTTTAAGAGCTGTTTCTAGCTGTAGTTGCCCTGTCAGCCTATGAGTATGTTCCTTTTGACCATTAACAGGTCAATACTGTAACGTGCGGTTGAAGATTTCCCGTCTGTAACGTGCTGGGAGCACACAATTCGGACGCGTAAGGCGATCCAGCGATACAGTCTCCAGTTTCACACGTCCTTAGCGCTTCTTAAAACAGACGCATAACCCTTTCCGCACGCAGCATGTATATGATATGTAAATGAACGAATTAGCTGTATAATGAAGGAATTAGCTATTCCCCTCCAATACTGTAACGCGCGCCCCGACTATCGCTGCCATTTTGCCCCGCGTTTAACCTGCTAACTTACCGCCTACCCCTACCCCTGCGTTAGAGGCAGGGGTAAGGGTAGGCGGCAAGCTTTCCCCCAGCCCCCTCTCACCTGCCCTGGCCGCGTCCATGGATGCTGGCCTCCGGGGCAGCCCCAGTCCTCCCCCCTCCTCCTGAAGAAAAAAAAAGCGAAAAAAAGTTGCGAGAGAGGGGAGAGGACGGCAATCCTACGCTCGGCGACTTACTTTTGCAGCCCCCCTCCTCCGGACATCGTGGCTTCCCCCGTGCTAGTTCCCCCTCCCCTCCTCCCAAAGCAGGGCGCGAAAAGCAGCCTTGCTCCGGGAGGAGGGAAGAAGGGATTGGCAGTGTAAAGTGGCGAAGCGACTCACCTTTTGTAGCACCTTCCAGACATCGGACGACCTCTCCTGCCTCCAGCTGCTCGCGAAGATGGACGCCTGCACGGCCGCTGAAGACGTGACGTCACGACGTTTGGCGTCAGGCATGTGACGTCACGTCTTCAGCGGCCGTGCAGGCGTCCATCTTCGCGAGCAGCTGGAGGCAGGAGAGGCCGTCCGATGTCCGGAAGGTGCTGCAAAAAGTAAGTCGCTTCACCGCTTTACACTGCCAGTCCTTTCTTCCCTCCTCCCGGAGCAAGGCTGCTTTTCGCGCCCTGCTTCGGGAGGAGGGAAGAAGGGACTGGCAGTGTAAAGCGTCGAAGCGACTCACCTTTTGCAGCACCTTCCAGACATCGGACGACTTCTCCTGCTGCTCGCGAAGATGGACGCCTGCACGGCCGCTGAAGACGTGACGTCACATGCCTGAAGCGGCCGTGCAGGCGTCCATCTTCGCGAGCAGCTGGAGGCAGGAGAGGTCGTCCGATGTCCGGAGGGGGCTGCAAAAGTAAGTCACTTTGCGCTTTTCGCGCCCTGCTTCGGGAGGAGGGGAAGGGGAACTGGCACGGGGGAAGCCACGATGTCCAGAGGGGGGCTGCAAAAGTAAGTCGCCGAGCGTAGGATTGCCATCCTCTCCCCTCTCTCGCAACTTTTTTTTTCACTTTTTTTTTGCTTCGGGAGGAGGGGAGAGGGGACGGCAATCCCGACTTCCTGGTATCTGTCATTTCAAATGACATTTGAAATGACAGATACCAGCGTGGCCGTGAAGCGTTAGGCCCGAGCACCCAGGTTACTGTATAGGCGCTCTATACCGTAAAATGGGTTGCGCGGGCCTAACGCTTCCCTAACACTTCGCAGACGCGGCATGCATTTGCATGCAGTTAGAAGAGAGTATCGAGCGGTAGGTGAAGAGAACTGTGCGTGCGGGGAACGAGGGTGCGCCAGGCACTGCCGCACTCTTTCTACCACGGCCTTAGAGTATCGACCTGTCAGAAGGGCTCGGCTAGGCCTTAGGTTTCTGGTCATGACTCCAGCTGAGCTCCTTGGTGGCCCTGGCGCCGGCATAATTGATAACTAGAGTGTTATAAGACTGTACAGTCCCGATACGTCTCCTGGAAAGCAGCACTACAAGCCTAGCTGTCTTAAAGTCGCCTCCCGCACAGGTGTACAGTGCTGAAGTGCAGCTCTGTACCCCTTTGTGCAGGAGAAGAGTGCATTTTTAAGGGATTTGGGAGTTATTCAACATTAAGAACTTTGTTTCCCCCGATCCCCAAAGCTGCTACTTCGGTGGGCCCAGCGGAGCTTTAGCGAGCACCTGGGAACTGAGTTATGGAATTACAGCAAAATTATTTATTTTCATGGTTTGTGGCCTGCTCAATCCATGGTACTTGGTGGTTAGATTAATCAAAGTTTTAAATCTGTGGTGCTGCATTTAGCGCTATAAACCTGCGAAAAGTTTTGGTTTTGGTGGATTGAGGTGCTGCTGTTAGACTGTGACAGACACAGACCACAAAGAGTGATGAAGGAACAGTTTCCTAGGTGGCCTTGAAGAAGCATTGAGCATAGTGTCCTGATACTGAAAAACTTCATTTCCACAGGAGGGTGATTTTAGAACGTGTTTATTCCTATGTGCATTTTCCCTTGCTTACCTAGTCTCTGTGCTATTTACTGGCTTATTGTAGGGCCTGGTTTACAGGACATACTTCCGTTTTTCTCTGTAATATCAGAGGTGGGAGCTTCTGAGCTTGTTTTGTGTTATTTTGCTACATATCTGTTTTGCAAAGAAGGTGTATTCGCTTATGTATTGTTGCAATATGGGAATAGATGTGAATGTGATGTGATGCGGCAAATCATCACTGTTTCTGAGAGACAGAAATCCCGGCTCCCTCCAAAATCTGGCCCAGGTACGCTTGCGAACCAGACAGTAGGTGTCACTTTTGAGAAGCAAATGGGGCTCCTTAAGGGCTGTGAATGTTATAGAGAAGCCGCTGCGCTTATAGCCCACGTCTGTAGCTCACTACCAGGCCGATGCAATATCCGCACGGGAAAAACTTTTCTTAATGCGCACCCATCCGTCTCTCCCGAGAATGTGGCGCACTAGGAAAATGAGCCACTGTGTTAAAAAGGAGGCGCTAGGGGAAATTGTGAATCCCTAGCACCTTCTCGGCATTGAGCGCCCCGGGAGAAGTGGCTGTGTGTGTGCGGGTTAGGAAGACGGGCGTTCAATTTTTTGAGAATCTGTTTCCTAACCTGTGCACGTGCCGTCAAGACATTTTTTTTTTTTAATTCTTTTTTTTTTTTTTTTCATGTTGCTGCTTTCAGTGGTTCCTCCAACTTAATATTGCCACGATATTAAGTTGGAGGATCCGCAGAAAAGCAGTTCTTTCTGCTTTTAAGTTCAAAATTTAGGGAGCTTTAAAACTTAACCCCAGCTTCGGGGATTGTTAAAAAAAAAAACAAAATAAAAAAAAAATCATCCACAACAGGAAGGATAGCAAGCTAAATGTACCCAGTTATTTTTTAACTGTGAGACTGAATTTCTGTTTAAATCTACTCACTTACATTTTGTGTGGCTATTTTTTAGATTTACCTTACACCTTTTCACTGGTAGCTCAAGGTGATTTACATTCAGGTGCAGTAGGTATTTCCCTGCTCCCAGAAGGCTTACAATCTAAAGAGCCTATTTACTAAAGCTGTTCTCCCATTTTGTGTGTAGGAGAAGAAAAGCTTAGGGGTAGATTTTATAAATCTACACGCGCGCGTACTTTTGTTCGCGCAGCAGGCACAAACAAAAGTACGCTGGATTTTATAAGATACGCGCGGCTACGTGCGTATCTTATAAAATCCGGGCTCGGCGCACGCAAGGGGGTGCACATTTGTGCACCCCCTTGCGTGCGCCGAGCCCTGCGCGCGCTGCCCGTTCCCTCCACCCCCGCCGCACCTTCCCCTCCCTTCCCCTACCTAACCCACCCCCCGGCCCTATCTAAACCCCTCCCTACCTTTATTCGAAAAGTTACGCCTGCCTCCGGGCAGTAGTAATGTACGCGCGCCGGCTGTCTGCTGGTGCGGCAGGCCCCGACACAGGCCGCTGTGTCGGGGCACTCGGCCATGCCCCTGGACCGCCCACACGCCCCCCCGAACACGCCCCTGAGCCGACAACACGCCCCCCCTGGCCACGCCCCGACTGCCCCTTTTTGCAAGCCCCGGGACTTACGCGTGACCCGGGGCTTGCGCGCGCCGCCGAGCCTATGCAAAATAGGCTCGGCGGCGCGCAGGGGTGTTTTAAAAGGGTTACGCGCGTACCTTATGCGCGTGACCCTTTTAAAATCCGGCCCTTAGTAAATAGGGTCCTAACTTTTCCTATGCGAGTTAATAGGAGGGGTGTGCCACTTGTTCAAGGTCACAAGGAGCAGCAGCAACATTTGAACCCCGGCTTCCCTGGTTGTCAGCCTGCAGGTCTCATCGGTAATGCTGCTCCTCCACTCAAGACATACATTTGCTATTTGTGTAGCCGGAGTTACCCACCTACATTTATAGCCTGTTGGAACTGAATATTGTGCTACCTGGCTAAATGTGAAAGCAACACCTCTGACTCCAACCCTTTTTCACCTAGCTAAATTTGGGCAGCTCCTTATTTATGGATTGACATTTTCCCTATGTTGACACTGCAATGTTCATCTGTTTGGTGCATGAGGTTTCAAGTTGTTGTAGATGTACTTTACTATTTGCCTGCTAAAGAAGTTTGGAAAATCGATAAACATATTTCACCAAAAAAAAAAAAAAAGGGGGCCATAGTTTTAACTGGATAGATTTTTAGCTGGGGAAATCTTTTGAATATTGACCCCTCCACCTAAGACTTGTAGGTTTTTTGATGGGGCAAATTGTTTTCTTATCTGGCACATACAATAATGTGGAATGAGCTGTAAATGGATATCCCAGCCAGAGTATGCAGGGCTTGTTAATAGAAATAGGACATAATTTCTGAGTTTGTTTTGCTTTCTTGTGGTGTTCTGTAATAACAGGCCGCTTTGTTGGGAAACCTGACATTTTGTTAAGAATTAAGCAAGAAGAAGCAGCATATTCAGATAACCCTGAAATGGAGAGGGATGCAAGCCATAACAGCATCACTACAGGTGAGTAAGAAGTTCTAATGACTTTGGGGTCTGTGAGGGTCCCTGTTCAGGAATAGAATGTACTGGAATCTGCCATGGCAGATCACTTTCCCTGTACCATACCTCTGCAGAGCCACTAATGAGGGAGATTTTTCTGGTGTTTTAATGGTGATGTTTCATAGGGTGAGACCATTGAAGTCGATGGCGGTGACTGATTCGGTTCTAAGATCGACTGCCTCGCTGGTATTGGAGTCTCTTGTTCAAGGAGGTTGAGCTGGCCGGCACTGCATCGAGTGCTTGTAAAACTCGGGGGCACATTGTTAATTTCCTGATGTACCCTTGAGTTTTAAAAATATTCATCCAGTGCTGGACAGTTCAGATGAAACTGTCTGATGGCTAGTGCCACAGGATTGGCTCCATCAGGCTGCCCTACCTCACCTCTTCTCTTTGGTGGCAGGCACCTGGGCAGTCTCGAGTGCTACTCCTGCCACTGCCAATCCTTCAGCCTTGCAGTCCATGTCTTGCATGAACGATGTCTGTCCTGCAGGCTCCAGCTGGCGTGCAGATGTGGTACACAGTCCTGTTTTGCTAATGTCTCTTCTGTGCACTGCTCTAGAACTTGCCGGGTCAAATATTTTCTCACTCTCTGCACTGGCCAAGTCTTACAGTCATTCTCATGCTAATGCATGCATCTTTTGTTTCTGGGCTGTTTAACCTTCAAAGCTTTTTTGGTGGGTTACTCCCTCATATCTCTTCAATCTTCTCATTCCCCTCTCAGATTATGTACACTTTGCGCTCCTCCCAACAGGAATTACTGACTCTGCCTTCACCAGAGGTGACTAGACTTGAACTAACTTTCTGGCGTCTGGCCTTTGGAACTCCCTTCCTCTAGCCGTGTACCTAGAGAAAGATTACAACAAATTTAGGAAATTCCTAAAAACTTTCCTTTTTACACAAGATTTCCCATATTAGCTTTTGCTGTTGGACTATCAAATGTTGTTATGACATTTGTTGAATTTGTTTTCTTTTGAAGATTGTTTTTAAATTTTTATATTTTAATATTTTTGTATTATAAGATTATTTTGTGTATTCCAATTTCTTTCGTTTTATCCATTTTTGTTTTTATAAATTTTGCTGTACTTTTTGTTTTACTATTTATATTTTCACAGTTTTATGTGTACATTGCTTTGATTTACACTTGTAAGAAATGTGATCAGTATCAATAAATCAAATAAAATGTTTTAGGAACATTTATTTTATGGGAAGGCTTGGCCTCCGCAGGCCTCTTAATGTGTGCAGCCTATAGGTGGCTGTCTTCCTTTTAAGATTAGCCCCCACGCAGTGAAGGAGAGTTCAGAGCCCTGCTGATCTCATGATCTCCCTTTGCCTCCAACAGTTGCAAGTGTAACAGGAGCACTTTGGGTATTGCTTGGACCTCAGTCAGTCGCTCATGGTTGATTCACAGTAATGGTAGCCATGTTTGCACTGCAACTCAGCAGTGAGGACTAGAGTTTATTTATTTATTTAAAAACTTTTCTATACCGTCGTTTAGTAATGTACCATCACAACGGTTTACATTTAGGCACGAAATAGGTTTGGTTTGGTTTCTAAGTTATCCATAGGGTGCCAATATTTTACGGTTACAAAGTTCAATAGTATACTCTTAAATGAGAAGTGTGTTGGAGTTACTATTTATATGATTGCTGGGATAATCATATATGTGAAGACTGTTTTCAATTTCATATTTAATTATGAGTAAAATAATTAAATAATTAAATCTTTTTTAATAGATGACTTTCAGCTGTATGTATATGTTGCTATTCAGTGACCTTACTGTGAAATGCTTTTTTGAAGAGCCAAGTTTTTAAGCTTTTTTTGAGTTCTGCTCACCATGCCAAATCCCTGGAGACCTTGTCAGTCTCACACTAAGGAAACATTCAGAGCTATTAAGGTATGAGAATAAGTGGCACCCTAGTGCTTATCACTCTACACTGCCAAGCAGGAAGCCTGGTATTTGGGTTTGATGGCTGGTTACAAATGGGAGCTCACAGCAGCTACCGAGTCAACTATTGCTCTTACTTATTTAATTATTATATTTAATTATTATATAGTAGCCAGCTCAGAAGCTGCATTACAAATAGGTCTTATGATGGCTGTTTCCTGTTTGCTTAACCTCAAGTGTGAAAATTGCCTCTCCCAAATCAGCTCTACTGTCATTATCATAGAAAGCCTGCACCCATGCAGACATCCAATCCTGCCATATGCAAAGCTTGCAAGCTGCCAACACAAAGGCTTAACTTTGCTTACAATAATGGATATTGTTTTTAACATTAAAATTGTCAAAATTCATTGTTGGACCAATCCAGGTCACAAGTACTCAGCAGATCTGAAAGAGTAGATACATTCCTTGTTGCACACTTCCAGGGATAAGTGATGGCTTTCCCAAGTCTGTCTAGCTAATAATTGTTTATAGACCTTTCCTCTAGGAACTTGCCCAAACCCCTTGGAAACCCAGCTATGCTAATCACCTTGACCACAATCTGGGACAACAAATTCTACAGGTTGATTTGTATGTTGAGTGAAAAAATATGTTCCTGTTCATATGCAGATCAATTCCAGATGTCTGGGTTTTGCATCCCTACCAGCAGATGGAGACAGAGAAGAAAAACTACTACTTAGGCAGTGTGCCGCCTGCAGTCCCTCACTATTTCTGACTCCAGCAGATGGTAGAGGTGTAAAGCACCAGCAGCCGGGCGGGGCAAGCAGGAGATTGTATGCCTTGTGTGTATTGGCCCGGAGCCAGTGGGGAGGTGAGAGCCACTGGTCCAGCATCCTCCCTTCCCACAGAGCTCTCCCGAAGGCATGTAAGAGAGGACCAGTGCAGGGAAGTACTTTTTTCTTTTTGGCTTTCTTCCCTGTGGGGTGGGTTGTTCCCTAAGAACATAGGAAATTGCCATACTGGGTCCATCAAGCCCAGCATCCTGTTTCCAACAGCGGCCAATCCAGGCTACAAGCACCAGGCAAGTACCCAAAAACTAAGTCTATCCCATGTTACTGATGCCAGTAATAGCAGAGGCCATTCTCTAAGTCAACTTAATTAATAGCAGGTAATGGACTTCTCCTCCAAGAACTTATCCAAACCTTTTTTAAACCCAGCTACACTAACTGCACTAACCATATTCCCTGGCAACAAATTCCAGAGTTTAATTGTGCGTTGAGTGAAAAAGAACTTTCTCCAATTAGTTTTAAATGTGCTACATGCTAACTTCATGGAGTGCCTCCTAGTCCTTCTGTTATCCGAAAGAGTAAATAACCAATTCACATTTATCCATTCTAGACCTCTCATGATTTTAAACACCTCTATCATATCTCCCCTCAGCCATCTCCTCTCCAAGCTGAACAGCCATAAGAACATAAGAACATGCCATACTGGGTCAGACCAAGGGTCCATCAAGCCCAGCATCCTGTCTCCAACAGTGGCCAATCCAGGCTTTAAGAACCTGGCAATTCCCAAGAACTAAGTCTATTCCATGTTAATGTTGCTAGTAATAGCAGTGGCTATTTTCTAAGTCAGCTTAATTAATAGCAGGTAATGGACTTCTCCAAGAATTTATCCAATCCTTTTTTAAACCCAGCTATACTAACTGCACTAATCACATCCCCTGCCAACAAATTCCAGAGTTTAATTGTGCATTGAGTGAAAAAGAACTTTCTACGATTAGTTTTAAATGTGCCACATGCTAACTTCATGGAGTGCCCCCTAGTCTTTCTATTATCTGAAAGAGTAAATAACTGATTCACATCTACCCGTTCTAGACCTCTCATGATTTTAAACACCTCTATCATATCCCCCCTCAGCCTTCTCTTCTCCAAGCTGAAAAGTCCTAACCTCTCTAGCCTTTCCTCATAAGGGAGCTGTTCCATCCCCTTTATCATTTTGGTTGCCCTTCTCTGTACCTTCTCCATCACAATTATATCCTTTTTGAGATGCGGCGACCAGAATTGTACACAATATTCAAGGTGCGGTCTCACTATGGAGCGATACAGAGGCATTATGCCATTTTCCGTTTTATTCTCCATTCCCTTTCTAATAATTCCTAATATTCTGTTTGCTTTTTTTTTTTTTGGTCAAAATAATTTTTATTGAGGTGAAACACGAACAGGCAGTAAGTCTCTCACTGAGTAAGTAACAGACAACATATTAGATAACCATTATAGTACAAATTGGTTATATCAACAAACAACCAAGAACTGCCCTCATGCATACATCCCATCGCGTTTTCATTTTCTACCCAAACCCCACCCCCTCATACTGCCAACTCCTGCACCTCATTCATCCCCAGACATACCACACGCCACTCACACCACCATATGCATCTCTTCGCCCCCAACCCTCCCCCCCCCCGAGACCCGGGGTTACATCAGTCGGGCTCATAGCCACCGGCCCGCAGTCCTTCTTGAACAGTTGCCGGCATCAGGGGAACACAAGTCTGCCAACAGGCCCGGTATAGTTTGTCCAGCTTCCGCTTACCCAAAACAAAGTCCAAGTGTTCCAGCTGGAGAAACAAGGCCATTCGTTGGAACCAAGCCAGCCCGGATGGGACTGCATCCGGGGCCGGGGCCGCCCAGTCGGATAGGACCGTGCTGCATGACAGGAGGACGGCCACTCTACTAAATTTGTCTTTGGAGTGACATATGACAGAAGAACAGGCCTGTGGACTAGACAGGAGAAATTGGCCCATTGCTGGCACTTAGGTGGCGGTACACTGCACAATGACATCTTCCATCAAGTCCCAAAAACTACTCAGGGTCCGACATTGAAAAAGACGATGTGTGTGTTGCGGTCCCCTCCGCGACCCTCGTGTCCCGGCCCTTACCTCAAAGTTCCAGCTGGGCCACTCGATGCCTGAACCAGCTCCGTGAGCATCTCCGCAGGGGAGACGCCATTACTCTGGGCTCCTTAGGCGCGCGCGCGCCGTCACTGCACTGATATAGCCCGTTTCCCGCCAGAGCGCGCTCCGCCCCCGCTCCTGACGTCAGACGCCCAGTCCTACTTAAACTCCCCGTGGACCCCACTACGACGCCTTGCAACTGGGTCCCTTGCGGTGCCCAGTTGCCCTGAGCCCCAGTGTGTGACTCCCTCGCACACCGTTCCTGCCTGCCTGCTTGGTCTACTACGTGACTTGCTCGCACTTTTAACCTCTCAGTTCTTGCCTGGTTCAGCACCTGTCCAGGTTCCTGCCTGGCCCCGCTCTGCCTGCCTTCAGCTTGCTTCAGTTCCTGCCTGGTTTCACTCTGCCTGCCTTCAGCTTGCTACAGTTCCTGCCTGGTTTCACTCTGCCTGCCTTCAGCTCGCTACAGTTCCTGCCTGGTTTCTCTCTGCCTGCCTTCAGCTCGCTACAGTTCCTGCCTGGTTTCTCTCTGCCTGCCTTCAGCTCGCTACAGTTCCTGCCTGGTTTCACTCTGCCTGCCTTCAGCTTGCTACAGTTCCTGCCTGGTTTCACTCTGCCTGCCTTCAGCTCGCTACAGTTCCTGCCTGGTTTCTCTCTGCCTGCCTTCAGCTCGCTGCAGTTCCTGCCTGGTTTCTCTCTGCCTGCCTTCAGCTTGCTACAGTTCCTGCCTGGTTTCTCTCTGCCTGCCTTAGCTCGCTGCAGTTCCTGCCTGGCCCCGCTCTGCCTGCCTTCAGCTTGCTTCAGTTCCTGCCTGGTTTCTCTCTGCCTGCCTTCAGCTTGCTATAGTTCCTGCCTGGTTTCACTCTGCCTGCCTTCAGCTTGCTACAGTTCCTGCCTGGTTTCTCTCTGCCTGCCTTCAGCTTGCTACAGTTCCTGCCTGGTTTCACTCTGCCTGCCTTCAGCTCGCTACATTCCTGCCTGGTTTCGCTCTGCCTGCCTTCAGCTCGCTGCAGTTCCTGCCTGGTTTCGCTCTGCCTGCCTTCAGCTTGCTACAGTTCCTGCCTGGTTTCGCTCTGCCTGCCTTCAGCTTGCTTCAGTTCCTGCCTGGTTTCACTCTGCCTGCCTTCAGCTTGCTACAGTTCCTGCCTGGTTTCGCTCTGCCTGCCTTCAGCTTGCTACAGTTCCTGCCTGGTTTCGCTCTGCCTGCCTTCAGCTCGCTGCAGTTCCTGCCTGGGTTCACACTGCCTGACTTCGGCCCGCCGCAGTTCCTGCCAGGCCTCCTTCATCCGCGTTAGCTCCAGCCTACTCAAGATCCAGACCAGAGATCACCTAAGTCCCAGCGGCCGGGTCCCTACGGGCTCCTCCCGGGGGGACACCGGCTTCCAGGGTGAACCTCCTGAGTCCCAAGCGGCTGGGCTCCTACGGGCTCCTCCCGGGGGAGCACCAGCTTCCGGGTGAAGCCTACTGTCTACACCAGCCTGGTCTGCCTACCGGCCTGCTGCCCCAAGACCATAGTCCAACTACCCCAGGTCTCCCTCAGGCCGGTCTAAGGGTCCACTGTCTAGCTAGTCCACAACAGTGTGAACGTGCCCTCAACGGTCCTGCACTTTATAAACAAGGGGGTGTCCGTGCACCCCATCTGGAAACGTCGGACATCTGTGCAATAAATGCCGTGCAGGATTTTAAACTGAACCTCCCAAAGTCCAATGTCTGGGATCTGCCGGTGCACCGCTGTAAAGCATTGTTCTAGATATTGTGGAGTGATGGGCAGGCCAAGTTCCGTAGTCCATTTCTCTGCCAGATGGTCTAGGCGACTCTCCTTTCGCATGGTCCGGCCTAGCTTGGTCTGTTTGCTTTTTTGATTGCTGCAGCACAATGAACTGACGATTTCAATGTGTTATCCACTATGATGCCTAGATCTCTTTCTTGGGTGGTAGCTCCTAATATGGAACCCAACATTGTGTAATTATAGCATGGGTTATTTTTCCCTATATGCATCACCTTGCACTTATCCACATTAAATTTCATCTGCCATGTGAATGCCCAATTTTCCAGTCTCACAAGATTTTCCTGCAATTTATCACAATCTGCTTGTGATTTAACTACTCTGAATAATTTTGTATCATCTGCAAATTTGATTACCTCACTCGTCGTATTTCTTTCCAGATCATTTATAAATACATTGAAAAGCACCGGTCCAAGTACAGATCCCTGAGGCACTCCACTGTTTACCCTTTTCCACTGAGAAAATTGTCCATTTAATCCTACTCTGTTTCCTGTCTTTTAACCAGTTTGTAATCCATGAAAGGACATCGCCACCTATCCCATGACTTTTTACTTTTCTTAGAAGCCTCTCATGAGGAACTTTGTCAAATGCCTTCTTAAATCCAAATACACTACATCTAGTGGTTCACTTTTATCCACATATTTATTAACTCCTTCAAAAAAGTGAAGCAGATTTGTGAGGCAAGACTTGCCTTGGGTAAAGCCATGCTGACTTTGTTCCATTAAACCATGTCTTTCTATATGTTCTGTGATTTTGATGTTTAGAACACTTTCCACTATTTTTCCTGGCACTGACGTCAGGCTCACTGGTCTGTAGTTTCCCAGATTGCCCCTGGAGCCTTTTCTAAATATTGGAGTTGCAGTTCCGAGAGTTACTGCAGTTGAGAGTTACTGTTCCGGTTAAAAAAACAAATAAACCACGAGTTGGCTCACTCTGAGGAGGACAGTGTGCCTTCGGGAGAGTGGCCCTTACACTTGGGAGAGCTTAAGAGGGTAGTAATGAGTGGGATCATGCTGCGTAAAGCTGGAGCATTCTTTCAGCAGGCTCGGGGAGCACGACAGAGCCGGTAGTGCATCCAATGCACATGATGGCGGCAGCCTCTGGGTACATGAAGGACTGCTGCATCTGCGGAGAGCAGCAGTCATTCTTGTCCATGGCGGGGGCTATGCATGGGCTGCAAGTCGGTAGATGAAGGCAGTTCCAGTGCTGGGAATTCCACAGTTGCGGTCAGACGTGTAACTCGCTCCGCAGCTGCGACCAGCCAGGCTTTTCAGGTCAACATGGGAATGGTGCCCATTTTAGCATATGCTGGGGGGGGGACAAGGCAGATCAGATGAGGAGAAGGAACGCCTCTGGCCTTGTCCAAAAGAAGAATAAAGGCTGGATAGACAAGTCAATGAGTGGCTGACCCTTTCTCCTTTCCCATAACTTAGGAGAAAAATAGCAAGCAGGAGTCAGAGGGCTCCTGTCAGCTTGAAACTAACTAAAAATCCACGGGGATAGATGGTGCCTTGGGATGATAAACAGCTAGTTGACACCATCTGCAGCTCCCACACGGGGAAGCAAAATCCAAACCTCTTTCACTAATTTCTACACAGAACCTCCCAAAACAATTGGGACACTCCTTTTAGTTTGTAAAACTGAAGATTCCCTACACAAATAACAGCAATTCTGTTCTTAAGAATAACTTCTACTATTTTGCCTGGCACCAGGGCTTACTGATCTGTGGTTTCCCGGATCATCTCTGGAGGCCTTTCTAAAAATTGTGATTCATAATGTTATTCCTCTGCCTAAGTGGTTGGTTTGCATGCCATAACATCACTTTAGCAACAATCTCTGTCCATACAGTCTCAATTAAAGCCCCATGCCTTGCTGTCACATACTTTAGCAGGACAGGTTGTTCCATTAGAGCCAGGGCCAAATTGCAAACCAGGCAATTGCCTAGAGCAAAGCTTTTGGGGAAGCAGCAGAGGCTTTGCTAGGCATGGGCACACTGAGCTCTACCCCAATAACTTTTAGCCAGGGCCCCAAATCTCAAACAACCCTATGCTTCCTGCTCCAGCCCCTGCCTCCCAGGCAGTATGCAGGAAGCAGAAGGTGAAGGTGGGAGGCTGAAATTGACAGACCAGAGCAAAAAAAAAGTCATTGCTTCCTAATCCAGCCACTCTTCTCTGCTTTGCCCCCTACCTTCTTCTCTTGCTGAGAACAGGAATGAGGGGGTGAGGCTTTAGAGGACCGAGCAGAACAAAGGAGGGTTCAGTTTTTGTCTGCATATTTCTAGTCTGTAGTCCTTAATTCTGTATTTGTGTATCCAAGCTGAGGTATTCTTCCAGGGGTCTAAAGCAATCCAGCTTGTTTTGTTTTCCTAACAGGAGGTGCATTGGTGTTCTAGGGTGAGATATATTTGCAGTGTTGTCTTTCTTAAGTAGGATTGCTGCTATTTGAGTTCTGGGAATTTGTTTTGTTTTGGTATGGTGAGTTTGCTTATAGCTTCTGAGTGTCTTTCTTTTTAAGGGTTTTATATTAATTCACAAAGTACCTGGTAATGGAAGGACGTTGACACTGTTACTAAAGTGACAACAGAATTTGAATTTTCTTTGTATGGTGAGAAGTAAGGGGAAATAACCAGCAAACCATTTCAAAGATTATCTTCAACCAGGGCAGTATGGATTACTTTTAATTTGTGAATTCATTTATTTCGTCTCTTTTTTTTTTTCCTGCAGTTTATCCCCCCAAAATTACAGAGGACACATTCATTAGACAATGTGACATGATTTTTTTAAACATGTATTATTTATATATTTTAAAACTAAATTTATTATTAAAGAAAAATATGATCATTGTGGGAAGAGGGATGGTGGTGTGGTGTTGATTGAGTTCAATTATTAAAATGTCAGGGGGGGCATTGGGTTGGCTTGCAAGTTAATTGGAGGGAGGGGGGGCTGGTACAAGGCTGAAGGTTCTCCTTGAATGCCTCCTTGAATGCATCTGCACCGTGCTTCACTACAGGCCATGAACAATATGGCCCGGTGTTCTACAAAAATAGAATGCTACATTAATGGGACTTTGCATAAGAGGGTTGAGGGTCAAAAATGAAGAAATGCTGGAAGCAGCACGTCCTGTTCCGTGATGAGACACATTCTGCATCCTGTCAAGGACCTGCTCCAAATGAGCGTTTATGCAGTTTCATTTTCTGTTTTTCGGAAGAAGCGTCATGGAAGAAAAATGGACATTTTTGATGCTACAGAGTTGGAGGAGATTGTCCAAAAATTACACTTCTTGTTGTTAACTGAGGCTCTGAGGAGGATCTGCCCTGTTTTTTGTAGAATAAAAAAACTTTTCTGAATGACATCAACTGATCTATCTGCTTTCAGTCAAGTAGTTTTTATTTAATGAAATAAGGATATTAGACCAACATATAATTCTCCAAAGATGGTGTTCATAGTCTTTGGAAACCACATAGATTCTTTTGAAGGATACGGGTTTTCCTTTGGACATTTGTAATGTGTTTTTTGTTTTATATGATATGCTTTTTTACTGGAAACAGATTTGGTTATGTATTGAAGAGTGGTGTATTCAATTCAATAAACCATAACCATTTTTTAAAATATATCTGTTTCTTGTTTTAACATCAGGTCATCCAGTTTTCAATCCAGATCTTTCCTTGTGGATTAAACAAGAGGATGTGCCATATTTCAGAGATAGCCATAGCTCAGATGGAGAAGAATGTATGGATAATCCATGCACAGGTAAGGAAGGCATTCTAGAAAGATCCTTGCAGAGAAGGGAAAGTGCTGTCAGCTGAAAGGAAAACCAAAAGAATGCTTATCTGTGTGGAATCTCACAAAGCCCTACAATAATTTTTATGCAAAAGCTCTTGGGGAAAGACTAGTTTTCATCATATGCAGTTTTGAATGAGAAGATTGAGGCTGTGTATACTGGCTTTTCAGAAGCTTTGAGTAGGTAGAGCACATAACTGGTGAGATCCAGTCATATTTTAAAGGCATGCCTGAAAGCTGAGAAGTGGACTAGATGTAAGTTTTTTCCTTGTACCCAGAAGGTTTATAAATCTAAGATTGTTCCTGAGAGAATGGAGCATGAAATGGCCACAAGGAGTGACGGCAGGATCTGAACCCTGGCTTCCCTGGTTTGCAGCCTGCTATTCTAACCACTAGTGGATTGTTTCCTGCAGGACTTTATCCTACTTAATGCTTTGCCATCCTTAACAAATAGGCCATCCCTCCACCAATTTGATCTGCCTGATCATGTTGATGTAATTGGTTATCTTCCTCCTGCCCAGATATCTGATGCCTATTATGTTTGTCTTCTTTAAGTACCTTGCATTCTAACTCTAGTTTCCTCCTCTTCCAGCCAGACCAGTCCAGACACATGGGTTATGCTCACCAACCAGCAGATGGAGACAGGCTAACAGGTTTGCCAATGTCACTCCTTATAGTATGGCTGCCCAAACTTTTAGCACTTGAAAATTCACATGATTCCAGAAGATGACCAAATTAGCAAGGGGTGCAGTTCCCCTCTAACGATCACTCCACTCTCACCTTCCCCTGACTCCAGCTGATTCCTTCTCTCAACCTCCACCTCTTCAGTCAATCCTTTCTCTCAGTCCCCACCTCGTCCAGAGATCATCTCTTAACCTCCTTCCTTCTAGAGGAACCCCCTCTCAGCCTCGATTCCTCTAGGTAATCCACTCTTATATCCCACAGCTCATCTCAACTCCCTAATCCATCTCCTCTTTCTCACTCCCTCCAGCTCTTTTTGCATCCTGCCAGCTGATCCTCTCTCACCTCAAGCCCTTGTTATAACCCCCAACTGATCCTTGGTCATTCCCTCCTCACTTTCATCCCCATCCCCTCTCCCCCTCCAACCTGTCTCTCACACACCATAGTGATATCCTCTAAATCCCAGTTCCTCTCTTACATCCCTCAGTCAACTGTCACTTTCCTGCTCTCACCATCCAGTCCACCTGATCCAATCCTCAAACCCCTCCTGCATCTGCTCCCTCCTTTCAAACATTCCCTCTGGACAAGGTCAGTAGCAGCATTTTCCTTTGAGCCTTGGGCCAAAATTGGTTGACAACTGGTGGGAAGAGAAGGCAGACTAATGACAGGGGTAACATTATTCTCTTGGGTAGGTTCAGTGATGGGTGAGGAGAGAGGAACTCAAGCAATCTCCACTAGCTCATGCACACCTAGCCCAGGTTTTCACTCATGGCTGATCCCAAGCCAGACAGTGATATGCAAGTGGAAGCTTAAGGGCCCTCTAGCAGCCCTGATCCCTCCTCGCACAGGGCTTCCTGTTGCCACAGAAACTCATGCCAGGGCAGTGTCGCTTCAGGGCCTGAATGTGTACTGACTTGCAGGCCCCACTCTGACTTCCACTACTAATGATGCTGCTGCTGGCACCTGAAGAGCACTGCCATTTGAGGCACTTGTGTCTCTGGCTGAAGGTTTAATGATGCCATTTGGGGTCCTAACCCACAGTCTGGGAAGCCCTGCCTTACAGGCTCCCATTCTGACCTCATCCTGCCAGTATTCTCCGTCTCCAGCAGATGGTAGGTGAGCATCCCATGCTGTGAGCTAAGGCCAGATGAAGAAGACTAAAATTAGGACTGGGCAGCTCCTGAGGTGAAAAACTGAGCATAGCCTTAGATCAGGGGGCTTCCAGGTGCTGGAATGGGGCTGGTCGGACCTTGGTCTATGTTCTTCCCCTTCCTCTTCCCCATTTCTGCCTGTGTTTTTTTTCTGCTCTCCTGCAGGCTTCTCCTTCCCAAGAAAGCAAAAAAAAAAAAGTAGATTTGGTATGGGGGTATTTTATTTTTAGCCTGATATTTCCTCCCTGTCTGCCTGTTTGTCTAGCAGTAAAGTTTACAAAAAAAATAAAATAGAAACTGAAGAGGAACTCCCTGTCATCAGATCAGTTTACCAGCAGGCCCTGGGGTGAGTAACTAGGGGATCCTCTATCTCAAGCCATTTACAGTTGGGTTTAAGGGGGCAGAGAAGAAAAATGGCCTCTTCCTTCAAGCTTCGGAAAAGAACCACACTCTGCACTACCTGCAGGATGTGTCAGTGGGGGGAAGGGCCATATTCTTTGTAGAGCAAGTGTGGAGGAGCAGGAGAATGGGCAACAAATAGATTTATCTGTCTGGTAGAGGACTACATCTGTGGGATTGGTGCTTTTTACTTTTCCTGCCGTCAGGGCTTGCTGCTGCGTTGGGAACGGCATCCATTTTGGAACCATGGCAAGGAAGGGAGTTGAATCCTGGGCCTCCCCCTGTTGTTTCCCACAGTTCAGGAGGTGGCAACTATGTTCTCCAGGGGGTGGGATGGGGGGTGGAGGACCATGCTATCAGCTGCTCTTAAAGGAACAGCTTCCGCCTCCTGTACTTCAGGGATGGTTCTTCCTTCTGCTTGGGCCTCAATCTCTGGAATTTTTAAAGTGCTTGCTTTAAGCTTTCTGCATGAGGCAGAATTCAACTTTTGGTTACAGGGGGAACAGGATGGAAGAGAGTGAGGAGGGAGTACAAGGATGTAGAAGTGAGGTCCTCTAAGTTGAATGGGTTCCTGCAGGATTCTAAAGCTCTGCGGGACAGTGCAAAAAAGGGCAAGTTAAAGGAAGGGGAATTTCTCCCTGAGGCTTTGCAGTGGTTTATTTATACCACACGGATGAACTGTCTTCCTTAATTTCTCAGTCCTTGTGGGTATTAAATATTGCTGAGGAAAAGGGAGAAGAAGATCTTAGTTCTGCTGAGATCTGATTATGAATAGTTTACTGAAGTCTAATAAATCCTTTCTACTGTATAGATCAGTTAAAGATTTGATCTCTTTGGACTGGGACTATCCTGAAGCTAATTTTAAAGGGGTACAGTCTCAGCAGAGTTATATCTGCTTATGTCGCAGGAAAGGAAAAAGGTGAAACTCCTGAAAGTGGATGTTCTGATCTGTGTTGTCATGAAAAGGACTACTATCCCTGTGGAGGGAGATGTCCTTAAAGATGTACAGGATAGGAAGATGGAGACTGTTCTTAAGCAGACTTTTCAAGCTTCCAGAATGTTGCATCAGGTGGTAGCATGTGCCTACCAGTAGCAAAGGTAGGTTTGCATCTATCTCAGTTAGTTCAAGAGGGTTCCTTAGAGGGAAGGGGGCCACTGATGAGACCCAGTTGGAACCCAGAGTGGCCTTTGTGGCAGATGATTCTTTTGACTTACTCTTCGTTGACGTGCAGATATTTATTGTGGCTCAGAAATAGTCAACAAATTCAATTTCTAAGATGTAAGTGACTAAACTTCCCTTTAAAGGGAATCTACTCTTTGGTGAAGACGTTGAAGATGGTGAAAGCTTGGGGGAGTTGAAGGTGCCTAGGCTTGTAGAGGATAAACTGAAAGAGCTGTTCCATAAAGCATCTTCCCGGAATTGTTTTCAGGATTCAAAGAATAGCAATTCAGGTTGGTCTTTGAAGGTCAGAAATCTAGACCAAGGGTTCCTAAACTTTTGGGAGCATAGACCCCTTTTCAACATCCAAAAGTTTTGCAAACCCCAACATCTATCTCTTTAATTTTTGCATGCAGTTAATATGGCATTGTAGGGAAGTGGGTAGCAAGGGACCTGTTTTTGTTATTAAATATACCTGTCTTGGATCTGGATACTTCAGTGACAGCATTATTACAGAAAATTGCTATAGAGTCAGATGTAAATTAGCATGTTGCTGGAGGAAAACTACGATCCCATCGGAAGAAAAAGTATGGAGAGAATATATTATATGGGTAAACTGACAGCAATAAAGAGGGGCAGGCAAAAGGCCTTTGAAGACATCTGGAAACCATATGAACATTGGAAACAAAAGAAGAAAACCAAGAAGACTACCCAGTCTGACTTGAAATGAATTGAAATGATTTGACTTACAGAGTTATAAGGGTTGTGAGAAATGCCATTTTTTTTGCCTTGTAGTCTGGATCATAAAAAAAACACATTAAGAAAACAATAATGACACTTTACATCTATGTAAAAGTACATAAGAACATAAGAACATAAGAAATTGCCATGCTGGGTCAGACCAAGGGTCCATCAAGCCCAGCATCCTGTTTCCAACAGAGGCCAAACCAGGCCACAAGAACCTGGCAATTACCCAAACACCTAGAAGATCCCATGCTACTGATGCAATTAATAGCAGTGACTATTCCCTAAGTAAACTTGATTAATAGCAGTTAATGGACTTCTCTTCCAAGAACTTATCCAAACCTTTTTTGAACCCAGCTACACTAACTGCACTAACCACATCCTCTGGCAACAAATTCCAGAGATTTATTGTGCGTTGAGTGAAAAAGAATTTTTTCTCCGATTAGTCTTAAATGTGCTACTTGCTAACTTCATGGAATGCCCCCTAGTCCTTCTATTATTCGAAAGTGTAAATAACCGAGTCACATCTACTCGTTCAAGACCTCTCATGATCTTAAAGACCTCTATGATATCCCCCCTCAGCCGTCTCTTCTCCAAGCTGAACAGCCCTAACCTCTTCAGCCTTTCCTCATAGGGGAGCTGTTCCATCCCCTTTATCATTTTGGTTGCCCTTCTCTGTACCTTCTCCATTGCAACTATATCTTTTTTGAGATACGGCGACCAGAATTGTACACAGTATTCAAGGTGTGGTCTCACCATGGAGCGATATAGAGGCATTATGACATTTTCCGTTTTATTAACCATTTCCATGGAATAACCATGGAAAAGGTATGTTATGTCATAGAACACACAACACAGATTTGTAAAAGCAAATACTTGGTTTACTAAATATTGTAAAATATGATAAAACTCAGTAAAGGCAAATAGTATCACAGTAAATATTACTAAAAACAAACAGCATTACAATAATGAAAGATAAAGATTTATACAAAGAAAGTAAAGATTTATAAAGCGAGACCTCCCTCATAGTCCCTCTGTTGTAAGTCAACATATCTGTGAAAAAATCGAGGGACACGAGCCTGGAGAAGCATCAAGAAATGGGCTAACAATGCTCTTTCTCTGATGAATCTGAAGAGTACTATTAATTACAATTTTTATAGTCTTCTTTCCTGGTTCTGGTTCAGGTTTTGCAAGGCCAGTTGTTCTAATTAGAACTTTCAATTTCAGCAAGATTTATGCCCTAATTAGGAAACATCCTGGTACTACGTGACTCCAAACAGTTCAAAAACTTTATCAGAAAGAAAAACAGATGTTTCTTGTTCTTATCTCAGCTTGTTACTACTAGACTAAGGAAAAGAGGCAAGACAGCATACTATAATTTCACGGCTACAATGTCTTATACTAAGCTCTTGTGCAAATTCATATTGACCTACATTTATTCATTTATTTATTGATGATTGCTTTGTTCCACTAGCCCAGCTGTGCATACAAAGTTCTTCCAGTCCACTTTAACTAACTTCATATATATATAGCTTTCCACAAGAGTTTTGTAGGAGGGCAATACAGCAGCAAGATCTGTATGAGGGGAAGAAGTGTGGAGAAAAATGTTAGATTGTAGCAACTTATCTATTTGCAAACGGTGGATTGCTTTGGCTAATGGTAATATGAGTTATGCGTTTTGTGACATATTATCCTCTTGTTATGAAACTGATCAATAAAATTAATTACAAAAAAATAACGCCATATGGAAAACAGATTAAGATAATAATAATATACATTCCATAATCATTTGTAATGATTAAAACTTAATATTAAATAGGGAATGGTTTCTGATATAAATTGTGCTCTCCCTCCTGCCCTCCCTTTATGGTCCTTTCATGAGTGCTACTCCCCATCTCCACCTTGGCCCACTCCTGCCCTGCTTTTCTCCACCTACAGACTCTTTCTGAGTGCTTTCCCTCCTGCTCTTTCCTCCCTGCAGTCCCTTCTCTGGTTCTATCTGTCCTACCTTCTTCCTGTGACCCTTCCCCAAGTGCCTTCCCTTCCCTAATCCTCCCCATCAAGGCCCCTTCTTGAGTGCTTCCCCACCTGCGTGCCTGCCTCCCTCCTGTCCTTCTTCTTTGGCCCTGTTCCAAGTGTTGCACATGATCCCTTCCCAAGTGTCTTCTCTTCCCCATAGCCTCTTCTTGAGTGCCTTGCCTCTTGTCCTCTTCCCCTTGCAGCCCCTTCCTGGTCCTCTCCCCTTAGTCCCATCTCAAGTGCTCTTTATTTATTTAGATTCATTACCCAACTTTTTGAATAAGAAATTCACCCAGGGTGGGGTACGACATATTTGAAAGGTAACATACAGGAGACCTAACAGTACCAGTGTGAAGGAGACTTCATTAAGAACTAAACTTGATCTCTATCAATGACCGACCGGACTTAACTAGGTAAAATGTAGAACAGGATTAAACTCAAAATAAGTCAACAACAGAACTAAGAATAGAACACATCTCAGTAAAATCAGCACAGGACTAATTAGATAAATATACAAACATCTCAGCACAATAGTTTTTAGCAGCATTTTCAAGGCACTCATATAAATACAAACAGACAACAGATTGCAGCAGCACATTTAAGGCACCCCTATAAAGTGCCAAACAATTTATAGCACTCTCTCTGCCCTCCTCCCTCTTTAAGGCTGCTTCTAAGTGCTTCCTTCCTCTGCTGGACCTTTGGGCTGACCCAGTATGGCAAATTTTATGTTCTTATTTGAGCACTCCATCAGGGCCAGGGCAGTTTCAATTTGAGGCTCCACTTAACCTGGTTTCCAACTCAATTGCAACTTCAAGCCATTCAGCATTTTTTATGTTTTCCTTTTCTATATTCTAGTGTATGCTGGGCAGCCGTTCTGCTTTTCTGTTATGCTCTACATGACCCTCATACAAATTTTTCCTGAACTATTCAGTTGCTTCTTTCATTGGTGATGTTTCAGCTGCACTAATGCTCTTCTTCAGTTCCTTGTAGAATCACTTTGCGTTCTCTGTAAATATTTATTTTGTGCCTGTTTTCATCATAGCTTTGCAACGTTTGTGCATCTGCTATTGTTTTCAGTTTATTATTGAATGATATGAATTTAAGATCTGCAAGTGCAGCATATCTTAGCTTTATGTTTTGGATTGTTCTATTTATTTTCATTGTCCTCGCTCCTTTGAAGTACGCATCTTCCAGTAACATCTCTCTATTCTTCTGCCTTCTATCTGTGGGACAGCACCTGTGGTGATCACTTAACACAAATAGTTGTTCGGTATTTCTGCTTTTTCTTTGTTGCCCACCACACTTTCCTCCTTTTCACCTTTGTTTTACAGTCCCACCTCCTTTCGCTAACCTATTAAAAAAAAAGTCTTGTCACCTTGCATAACTGTCTTAGCTATCTTTTCCTCTACTTTGTATCTTTGCTGCCCTAATTAGCTTTCCTTAGTCTTTTCCTTTGCTGATGGCACAAATTTATTTAAAGTTGTTAAATCGCAAGAGGATTGTGAGAAATTGTAAGAGGACATTGCAAAACTGGGAGAGTGGGCATGCAAATGGCAAATAAAGTTTAATGTGGATAAATGCAAAGTGACGCACTTAGGGGTAGATTTTCAAAGGGTTACGCGCGTAACCCCCAAAACCCCTGCGCGCGCCGAGCCTATTTTGCATAGGCTCGGTGGCGCGTGCAAGCCCCGGGACGCTTGTATGTCCCGGGGCTTCGAAAAATGGGCGGTACGAGGGCGGGGCCTCGGTCCGGGCGTGTCCAGGGGCATGGCCGAGTGCCCCGACACAGCGACCTGTGTCAGGGCCTAGCGAGCCGGCGCAAGCATAACTCTATGAAACAAGGTGGGGGGGGGGGATTTACGTAGGGCTGGGGGTGGGTTAGATAGGGGAAGGGAGGGAAAGGTAGGGGGGACCAAAAAAAAAGTTCCCTCCAAGGCCGCTCCGATTTCGGAGCGGCCTTGGAGGGAACGGGGAAAGCCATCGGGCCTCCCCTAGGGCTCGGCGCGTGCAAAGTGCACAAGTGTGCACCCCCTTGCACACTCCGACCCTGGACTGCCCCCGGACCGCCCATCCTCTGGCAACAAATTCCAGAGTTTAATTATGCGTTGAGTAAAAAAATATTTTCTTTTATTAGTTTTAAATTTATTACCTAGTAACTTTATTGTTTGTCCCCTGGTCTTTGTACTTTTTGAAAGAGTAAACAACTGATTAAGGTTTACTTGTTCCATTCCACTCATTATTTTATAGATCTCTATCATATCTCCCCTCAGCCTTCTCTTCTCCAAGCTGAAGAGTCCTACCTTTCTTCACTGGGGAATTGTTCCATCCCCTTTATCATTTTTGTCACCCTTCTCTGTACCTTTTCTAATTCTGCTATATCTTTCTTGAGATATGGTGACCAGAACTGCACACAATACCCAAGATGAGGTCGCACCATGAAGCGATACAGAGGCTTTATGATATTCTCTGTTTTATTCTTCATTCCTTTCCTAATAATCCCTAGCATTCTATTTGCTTTCTTGGCTGCTGTTGCACACTAGCAGAAGATTTCAACATATTTTCAACGATATCAGTTAAATCCTTTTCCTGAGTGATGACTCCTAATCTGGAACTTTGCATTATGTAGCTATAATTTGGGTTACTCTTCCCTAAGGGGCCGATTTTAAATTTTGCGTGTGTGGGGTACATTTGTGCGCGCTACCAGGTGCGCACAAATGTACACCCGATTTTAAGCGATATTAAGTCGGAGGCCCCAAAAATAAAAAAAAATTAAAAATCAGCCCGCGGGTTGAAAAACAGATGCTCAATTTTGCCGGCGTCCGTGTTCCAAACCCGTAACTGTCAGCGAGTTTGACAACCGACACCGGTAAAATTAAGCATTGGCTGTCAAACCCGCTGACAGCTGCTGCTTCCGCCAATAAGGAGGCGCTAGGGACGTGCTAGTGTCCCTAGCGCCTTCTTATTAGTGCGGGCCCTCATTTGCATACTGAATCGCACGCCCAGGAGAGTGGCCTGGGTGCGCGTTGGGAGAGCGGGCGCTCGCCTCGGAGCGCCGGCTCTCCCGCACAGTTTACTGAATCGGCCTGATTGTTTTCTTTTGTGAGATGTCTTCTACCTTTTCCATGGTAATCTTTTTGCTCTTATCTTATTGGCCACCTCTTGAAACCAGATATTTCTTTTTCCTGTTTTATTTACTTTCCTAGTAGAAGCTTAAACATTTTCAACTAGAGCCAGAGGGCGAGCAGCAGGGCTAGATAATGTGGTGAGGAGGATTTTGTTGGTCTTTTAACTTGCAAAACAGAAGGCATAACCTGTGTGATATGGAGGTAAGACAAAATTCCTATTGAGCACTTTTGCAGAGAGAAAAGGTCTTAGAAGAACCTATCAGTCATTCTAATAATACCATTATTTGTGCCTTAGGCATCTGTTGTGCTCAGAGGAGACCTCACTTAGTCTCATTTCAGCCTGGAATCTGGACTTGTGTTCCGATCTAGATTGGAAAGACAGGAGGCAAAGTTGCTGAGCCTTAAGCATGATTTCCTTTAGTATTAAACGCTGAGAATTTGTATTCAAATTACTCATAGATTATGCCGTACTCCCCTATTCTTTTCCAGATTTGGAATATATAGTCCCTTATTTTGGAGTGGTTGCGGGCAAAAAGGAACCTACTTCCATGTGTGATGGGAGTGTGTGAAGGAGGATGAGTTTTGGAGACAAGTCCTAGCCTGCATTAATCAGATCTGTTGGAAAGATCTGTCTTTTGAAATTCTGGAGAGAAAGATCTTGTATGGTTGGGTCTTAAAAACTGACCATTTACTACATACTGCTCGATTTACTATAGCACAGCTTTGAGAACAAACTCCTACTGTTTTGTGTTGGGAAATCAAAGTTGCAATTATGGAACGAATGACTCATTGTTTGCATGAACAAAGCATAATCTATAAAGAGATTTGGTCCCCATATTGGGAATGGTGTGGAGGGAGGGTTGAATCTTAATGTATTTATTTTCCCTGTGCATATTGTATTATACTTTCTGATTCACGTATTTTCTTTTCTGCGCAAGTTGTGTATTAACTGTGCCTTGTTTAAATAAAAATTTTATAATACCAATATCTGAGAAACAGATCACTGCTAATATTTTTTTTTTGGTTCTTAATCCCACAGAGGATGAACCTGTGTCGTGTGAGAAAGAGAAGCCTCTTGGTATGTCTGCTGAAAAGCAGAAAATGAATGAGCCACTGTCCGAGATCCCAGCCGAGAATGTCATCCAGTGGTCCATCAGCAGACAACTGAAATCAGCGTGGCGGGAAACAACCATGTCAAGAGGGGGCCAAGGCACAGCTACTGACTATGAAACAGAGTTCAGTAAACTCATTCTCCCCATTGTAGAACAAAGAGCTTACCAGGAAGAGAGACCTTTTATGTGTACTGTGTGTGGGAAGTGCTTCAAAAAGAACTCCAATCTCATTGCCCACCGGAGAACGCACACCGGGGAGAAACCCCACAAATGTACAGAGTGTGAGAAAAGATTCAGCCACAGCTCCAATCTTATTCGTCACTTAAGAATTCACACAGGAGAGAGGCCATACAAGTGTTCAGACTGTGAGAAGTGCTTCAGTAAAAATTCTCAGCTTCTTCAGCATCAGCGATTCCACACAGAAAATAGACCATATAAATGTACTGACTGTGAGAAGAGCTTTGGCAAAAGCGCACATCTTGTTCTACACAAGAGAACCCATACAGGGGAAAGACCATATAAATGTACTGAATGTAAGAAGAGCTTTAGTGTTCAGTCCAATCTCATTCGGCATCAGAGGATTCACATGGGAGAAGATGACGTCTTCATTCAACAGACTATACATCCCAGCATCTGAGGAGACGTGGAAAGTTTTTTAGTGTATACAAATTGGTCGGACCATAGTAGAACTAATGATTTGTTTAAGAACATAGAGAAATCCAACTGCTCAACAAGATCTGCAGTGCGACCCAAAAGGTACCCATGAGCCATGACGCTAAGAGTCGTTTGTGAGGCATGGGGGTACTGCGTTAGTATATTTTTAGAAGTGTTGACAGCAAAAGGTAATTGAGCGCTCAGAACTGAAAAAACTGACATCCAGAAATTATGGACAGGAATCCAAATAAATTGGAAATACCAGAGATTCAGGAATAAAATGGAAAGGTGCTTCAGAGTGGAATCATGAGTTCTGCAGAAAGAAAAACAGTGGCCCAAAGAGGATATGGTGCTAGGGACAGCACAGGAGTGGACTGTGCTCAAGAGGGCTTAGTGTGTACACAGATTCCCTAAGACTTAGAGCAGCTGATTCTGTTGAACAAAATTTAGATTTAGAACCTCAGTTATTCTGAGTTATGAATAAATTAACAATTCGTGGTATTTATAGTTAGTGACCACCAGTAATGGTGGCTCTGAGAGACTTTCTGAACTGAGTTTTGTGATTGTAGGTTGTGTACTTCTGCTCAGCCCTTTGACTGAAGGGTGTACACACAAAAGTAAGATAATATCAGCCCTTACGGCTTCCTGTGTCAGACCCAAAAGGTGGGTGCATGCTCATGCTGATGGACCTGCTTATGTTATTTTGATTAGAGCTGATACCTCCCCTTTCAGTGTGAATACGAACAACATGTGCTTAGAACTTGTGTAATTTAGATCCTAAGCATTAAAGACTTTGGTTGCAGGTCTGGCGGTATCTGACTACTGCTGTCCCCGTTGTGGACTCCCTTCCATTAAGGACAAAATGCCTAGTCTCATTGCTATTCCTAATCCATGGTTTTACAATGCAATTTTTTTTAAATGCATTTGCAGCAAAAACATCTACTATGAAGTAAATGCTGAGGTTGGTCAGTAGTGGTCCATACACAGACTTTGTGCACTTTTCAGCTGAACTTTAGTGGAAAGCTTTGTTTTGTTTTGACGGGGGGGGAGGGGGGGGGGAAGAGGAGGAAGAAGGAGTTGGTTAAATAAGTTTCTCTACAGCTAAATATGAAGAATACGAAAAAAGTTATTTATATTTATTTCTGCCTATTTTAGCAGAACAGTAATTATTTGCACTGTGTCTGGATCTGTGATATACAATATACGTGAGCTTTTAGGGCAGTGGTTCCCAACCCTGTCCTGGGGACTCCCCAGCCAGTCGGGTTTTCAGGATATCCACAATGAATATGCATGAGTAAAAATTTTCATGCACTGCCTCCATAACATGCAAATGTTCTCTCATGCATATTCATTGTGGATATCCTGAACACCCGACTGGCCGGGGGGTCTCCAGGACAGGGTTGGGAACCACTGCTCTAGGAGGTCGAACTCAGCTTTTATGCTTCTCTCCACCATCAGATGCCTTTATATACACTGAGTACTGAACATCCTGACAAGTGCCAGGATGCATCCCTAGCACTGGATATTTTATCATCTCATGGATTTAAGAACAAAAGGTCTGGATCTGTAAAGTTCACTTAATCTGTATTTAAGTTGGGGCTTGATGGAACTAATCTATTAATATGCAAGTAATTGTTTTAATGTTCTTTGTTTTATTAGTAATTTATTCTTAAGTAGGAAACTTTGAAATCCTACTGTGCCATGCACACCATGTGCTCACAGTATATCAATGTCTCCGACCCAGTGTGCTCTCAGACCTGATCAGGTGTGCTACAGGAAAGTCACCATGGTCTACTGCCCAGATCCAGACCTGCACCCTGGGCTCTGCTCTTAGCACCTTGCAGCAACAAGAAACAGCGGTGGCTCTTAAATGCATGGGAACTCCTTTCTGAGAATGTGTAATCATGCTTGTCTCTTCTTTCCAGATTAAGCCCTGGAGTCTGGTAATTAATGAACAGCATGCAAGGCATAGATAGCTGGGCCCTACTTTGTGCAGCACACATACAGGTCAATCCAGTAACGAGTGGTAGGAAGAGCTGCGTTAGTGCCCGGCGCACCCGCGGTTGCCGCACGCACAGTCCAGCTCACCTACCGCTCGATCCTGTATGTAAATAGCTTGCAAATGCAAGCTGCGTCTAAGAAGCGTCCGTGAAGCGTTAGGCCCGCGCAACCTGTTTTACTGTATAGAGCGCTATACAGCGCCTATACAGTAACCTGGGTGCGCGGGCCTAACGCTTCACGGACACGCTGGTATCTGTCATTTCAAATGTCATTTCAAATGACATTTGAAATGACAGGTACCAGGAAATGGACAGTTCTCCGACGTCGCGATTGTCAGCCCTCTCTCCCCTCCTCCCGAAGCAACAAGCAAAAAAAAAAAGTTGCAAGAGAGAGAGGGGAGAGAGGACGGGCAATCCTACGCTCGGGACTGCCAATCCCCTCTCCCCTCCTCCCGAGGCAAGGCGTGAAAAGCAGCCTTGCTCTGTGAGGAGGGGAGAGAGGACTGGCAGTGTAAAGCGACGAAGCGACTTACTTTTTTTGCAGCCCCTCCTCTGGAGACGGACATCGGCGAGGACGACTGCAGCTGCCCGCGAAGATGGATGCCTGCACGGGCAAAAGTGGCCCCTGTTCGTGCAATTGGGCCGCTCAAGGCGTGACGTCACATGCCGTGACGCCAAACGTCATGACGTCACGTCTTGAGCGGCCCAATTGCACGAACAGGGGCCGCTTTCGCCCATGCAGGCGTCTATCTTTGCGGGCAGCTGGAGGCAGGGGAGCCACGTCCGTCGTCGCCGATGTTCGTCTCCGGAGGGGGGCTGCAAAAAAAGTAAGTCGCTTCGTCGCTTTACACTGCCAGTCCTCTCTCCCCTCCTCCCGGAGCAAGGCTGCTTTTCGCGCCTTGTCTCGGGAGGAGGGGAGAGGGGACTGGCAGTTCCAAGCGTCAGATTGCCCGTCCTCTCTCCCTTGCAACTTTTTTTTTTTTTTTTTTTTTTTTTCGCTTTTGTTGCTTCGGGAGGAGGGGAGAGGACTGGGGCTGCCCCGGAGACCGGCACCCATGAATGCGGCCAGGGCAGGTGAGCAGGGGCTGGGGGAAAGTTTGCCGCCTACCCATGCTGACCGCGGCACATAAATTGTTACCGGGAGCAGCGGTTTGAGATGGTAATTTACCTGGACAAATTGGTGATGCAGAATCAATGACTGTCTCAGGCAATGGCAGCTGGGGGTACAGGAAGTTGGTGGTTGGTGGGGGAAGGGCTTGCGGGCAAGGTGGAGGGAGGCTAACTTCTCTGATTTCAGTGTCTTTAGTTTCCTGGGGTTTTTTCTCTGAGGTGGACGCAGAGGAAGCCACAGGAGCCATGGTAGGGGACGGTGCCTTGTGAGTGTGTGTCCCCAGATGTTCTATTTCATATTCTGTCCCCCTTAGTTCATGGGTCCTTTCTGTGATGGGAAAGGCTTGAAGTCCTTCTAATAATTCTTCTCCTGTAAAGTTTTCTTTTTGCTGTTTCTGGGGAAATTCTATGCTAATCGCCCCACCCAGGCCAGGTTGTGGCTTAATTGTGCTCAAGGGCTGTTTTTCTAAAGAAGGCGGGGAGGTGTGAATGGGCTGTGCCATGGGTATGGGGAGCTGCGGATACAAAGAATTTGCTGTCTCTGAGGGAGTTTGTGAATAAGGTGGGGGAAGGGTATGTTGATTGAGTGTACTGCCTGCTTCTTTACTGTCTGCTTCTAAAGGCACATGAACTGAAGATGGTGCCTTGAGACTTTTTGTCCCTATGTGTTCTATGGCCTCTGTACATTTTTGCCAGATTAATAATTGCTTTATGGGGGCCCTTGGGGCCGTATGAAGACTGTTGCCTATTTTTACCCAGTCCTGGATATTCAGAGTTCCCGCCTCCGAATACCATGGGCAACGGCAAGCTATTTCACTTATCAATTTTTCTAAGTCCCCTATTCTGACTTGTGCTTTTTTTCTTCCCCTGGTGATGAAATAATGATTCTTGATTATTTTCTGCAGCTCTCTAGCATGAAGCCTTTGCTGTACAGTCAAATCACTTCCCATGCTCACGAATGTGGGGAACAAACTTGCTGACAAATACTTAAAAAATACTAAAAAGTACTTTAAAAATACTTACGATTGCAAATCTGCTCTACGGTGCGCACCTAAGCTATGTCCAGCCGGGATGAGCAGGGAATTTATCACGCCGTGGGATCACCAGATATAGCAGCAATGAAGACACATCAGGCAGGATTCATGGCAGGCAGGAAAAGAGGGCCGGGCACTCCCGTGGGTCCCCTTTTTATTGTGCATACATTCAAAAGCATACTATGTGTCATCACATCATTGGCTCCTCTCCACATAGCAACAGACGTATCACTACACTATTGGCTTGGCTCAGGGGGTGTGTACGGATCATTTCATTGGCTGCTGAATCCTATACCTCCTGTCTTTGTCCTGCCTCTGACTAGGGGCAACTAGCCTTTCTTTCAGGCAATCAGGGTTAATTATAAGCTAGAGAAATACGTGACAGTCAGGTATCCTCTCCTAGGCAGAGAGGTTTAAGCACAAGTAATGCTTTATTTAATGCAAAGGCCAGGGAGAAGGGAAGTTAGTGTTAAACCCTGACATGGCCAGCCGGCAAAGCTCATAATTCCCACAAGCTGGCAGTTCATTTCTATGAAAGAACCATAACATAATTCTATACGGTGCTAATCTGGGGGGAATTTCACAATCCTCAAGAGAGTCAGGAGCGGCGTCATCCGTGCCATCCGGATCTCTATCTGGAGGTCCTGCTGCTGCTCTAGGATTACTCCAGTGCTTGACAGAAGGTCCAGGCAAGGATCTTACCTGTACCTCTGCTCTGGGAGTATTGGACGGGGCTGAGGACTGCGTTTGAAGAAAGGATTGCAATCCCTGGAAAAATTCTACCCATGAAAAAGTAGAAGTATCCATACCAGGAGCTACCTGAAGTGTACTCACTGAGCTACCTTCCCCTGCTGAGGAATCAGGGGAGTTTCAAAATCAGACGCCCCACCTGAGTCATCTTTACCAAGATCCACATCTGACAAGGAAGAACCAGGCTTAGTAAAATCAGAGGACAATTCTCCCTGAGTCCGGGATGGCATAGAGTCCAACAGGATAAACATCCTGCATGAGACTAAATACAAAATTGAATCTTTATGGGTAGAAATCCCTTGTGTGTCAGGGAAGACTACAGTGATAGGGGTATACTACCGTCCACCTGGTCAAGATGGTGAGATGGACAGTGAAATGCTAAGAGAAATTAGGGAAGCTAACCAAATTGGTAGTGCAGTAATAATGGGAGACTTCAATTACCCCAATATAGACTGGGTAAATGTATCATCGGGTCACGCTAGAGAGATAACGTTCCTGGATGGAATAAATGATAGCTTTATGGAGCAATTGGTTCAGGAACCGACGAGAGAGGGAGCAATTTTAGATCTAATTCTCAGTGGAGCACAGGACTTGGTGAGAGAGGTAACGGTGGTGGGGCCGCTTGGCAATAGTGATCATAATATGATCAAATTTGATTTAATGACTGGAAAAGGAACAGTGTGCAAATCCAAGGCTCTCGTGCTAAACTTTCAAAAGGGAAACTTTGATAAAATGAGAAAAATTGTTAGAAAAAAACTGAAAGGAGCAGCTACAAAAGTAAAAAATGTCCAAGAGGCGTAGTCATTGTTAAAAAATACCATTCTAGAAGCACAGTCCAGATGTATTCCACACATTAAGAAAGGTGGAAAGAAGGCAAAACGATTACCGGCATGGTTAAAAGGGGAGGTGAAAGAAGCTATTTTAGCCAAAAGATCTTCATTCAAAAATTGGAAGAAGGATCCAACAGAAGAAAATAGGATAAAGCATAAACATTAGCAAGTTAAATGTAAGACATTGATAAGACAGGCTAAGAGAGAATTTGAAAAGAAGTTGGCTGTAGAGGCAAAAACTCACAGTAAAAACTTTTTTAAATATATCCGAAGCAGAAAGCCTGTGAGGGAGTCAGTTGGACCGTTAGATGATCGAGGGGTTAAAGGGGCACTTAGAGAAGATAAGGCCATCGCAGAAAGATTAAATAATTTCTTTGCTTCGGTGTTTACTGAAGAGGATGGTTTCTACAAAGGTATGTAATCATTATAAGTACACACTGTTTTGCAGCCCTTATGTTCCATTTCTCATAGATGTTATTTTATTGTAGATTATAACATGCCCTGGTCCCTCCCGATGCAGCCACCGCGAAACACGGGACCGTGTCGGGGGACTTCAAGTTACCTCATTTCACTTTGAATGGAGTTGCCGTATTGAATGAACTGTAACTTTTTGGATTTATAATAAAATCACTTTAATTTCTGAATGGAACTTTATACTCTTACCTGCACCAGTTTATCTGAGATTTCAATTACCCCAATATTGACTTGGTAAATGTAACATCAGGACTTGCTAGAGACATAAAGTTCCTGGATGTAATAAATGACTGCTTCAGGAACCAACAAGAGAGGGAGCTATTTTAGATTTAATTCTTAGTGGAATGCAGGATTTGGTGAGAGAGGTAACGGTAGTGGGGCCACTAGGCAACAGTGATCATAACATGATCAAATTTAAACTAATAACTGGAAGGGGGACAATAAGTAAATCTGCAGCTCAAACACTAAACTTTCAAAAGGGAAACTTTGATAAAATGAGGAAAATAGAAAAAAACTGAAAGGTGAGCTGCAAAGGTGAAAAGTGTTCAACAGGCATGGACATTGTTTAAAAATACAATCCTAGAGGCGCAGTCCATATGTATTCCACACATTAAGAAAGGTGGAAGGAAGGCAAAACGATTACCGTCATGGTTAAAAGGTGAGGTGAAAGAGGCTATTTTAGCCAAAAAAAATCCTTCAAAAATTGGAAGAAGGATCCATCTGAAGAAAATAGGATAAAACATAAGCATTGTCAGGTTAAGTGTAAAACATTGATAAGACAGGCGAAGAGAGAATTTGAATTGAAGTTGACCATAGAGGCAAAAACTCATAATAAAACCTTTTTTAAATATATCCGAAGCAAGAAACCTGTGAGGGAGTCGGTTGGACCATTAGATGACAGAGGGGTTAAAGGGGCTCTTAGGGAAGATAAGGCCATTTCAGAAAGACTAAATGAATTCTTTGCTTCTGTGTTTACTAATGAGGATGTTGGGGAGATACCAGTTCCGGAGATGGTTTTCAGGGGTGATGAGTCAGATGAACTGAACGAAATCACTGTGAACCTGGAAGATGTAGTAGGCCAGATTGACAAACTAAAGAGTAGCAAATCACCTGGACCGGATGGCATGCATCCTAGGGTACTGAAGGAACTAAAAAATGAAATTTCTGATCTATTAGTTAAAATTTGTAACCTATCATTAAAATCATCCATTGTACCTGAAGACTGGAGGGTGGTCAATGTAACCCCAATATTTAAAAAAGGCTCCAGGGGCGATCCTGGTAACTATAGACCAGCGAGCCTGACTTCAGTGCCGGGAAAAATAGTGGAAACTATTCTCAAGATCAAAATCATAGAGCATATAGAAAGACATGGTTTAATGGAACACAGTCAACATGGATTTACCCAAGGGAAGTCTTACCTAACAAATCTGCTTCATTTTTTTGAAGGGTTTAATAAACATGTGGATAAAGGGGAACCGGTAGATGTAGTGTATTTGGATTTTCAGAAGGTGTTTGACAAAGTCCCTCATGAGAGGCTTCGAAGAAAACTAAAAAATCATGGGATAGGAGGCGATGTCCTTTCGTGGATTACAAACTGGTTAAAAGACAAGAAACAGAGAGTAGGATTAAATGGTCAATTTTCTCAGTGGAAAACGGTAAACAGTGGAGTGCCTCAGGGATCTGGATCATATAAATGATCTGGAAAGGAACTACCACCCAAGAAAGAGGATCTAGGCGTCATAGTGGATAACACATTGAAATCATCAGATCAGTGTGTGGCAGTCAAAAAAGCAAACAGAATGTTGGGAATTATTAGAAAGGGAATGGTGAATAAAATGGAAAATGTCATAATGTCTCTGTATTGCTCCATGGTGAGACCGCACCTGGAATACTGTGTACAATTCTGGTTGCCACATCTCAAAAAAGATATAATTGCGATGGAGAAGGTACAGAGAAGGACAACCAAAATGATAAAGGGGATGGAACAGCTCCCCTATGAGGAAAGGCTGAAGAGGTTAGGGCTGTTCAGCTTGGAGAAGAGATGGCTGAGGGGGGGGATATGATAGAGGTCTTTAAGATCATGAGAGGTCTTGAACGGGTAGATGTGAATCGGTTATTTACACTTTCGAATAATAGAAGGACTAGGGGGCATTCCAAGTAGCACATTTAAGACTAATCGGAGAAAATTATTTTTCACTCAACGCACAATAAAGCTCTGGAATTTGTTACCAGAGGATGTGGTTAGTGCAGTTAGTGTAGCTGGGTTCAAAAAAGGTTTGGATAACTTCTTGGAGGAGAAGTCCATTAACGGCTATTAATTAAATTTACTTAGGGAATAGCCACTGCTATTAATTGCATCAGTGGCACGGGATCTTCTTAGTGTTTGGGTAATTTCCAGGTTCTTGTGGCCTGGTTTGGCCTCTGTTGGAAACAGGATGCTGGGCTCGATGGACCCTTGGTCTGACCCAGCATGGCAATTTCTTATGTTCTTATGTTCCGAAAGGACTGGGCCCTGCTGTGGGGCGATGTGCTTGGTAGTATGTGTTCTTGTACGGTCCGAAGTGCTGGGCTCCTCTGCCCTTGGTTCTTCGGTGGGAGGAGCGCTGGTTTCTTTTGTTCCTGTCCTCCGGTAGACGAGGTGCTGGAGATTCTCCCCATTTGTTGGCTAACTTCTCCAGTTCGCTTCCGAACAAGAGGGATCCTTTAAAGGGAATTCTCGTGAGGTTCGCTTTGGAGGTAGCGTCAACTGACCAATTTCGGAGCCATAGTTGTCTTCTGGCTGCCACTATGGAGGAGACGCCCCTGGCTGAGGTCGCATCTGTGAGGAAGGATATCGCCGGTTCTAATGTTTCAGTGGACATGGTTGCATCTCTGGAGAGAAGTGTTACTACGGCGTAAAAGGAAGCAATTTGCAGGGTCATTGCTGCTACATCAAAGGACTGTTTAAGGATGGCTTCCTGATGTCTGTCCTGGGCATCCTTGAGTGCCACTCCTCCTTCGACTGGGATGGTTGTGTGCTTAGAGATTGCGCAGATCATGACGTCCACGTTTGGGAACCGTAAGAGTTCCTTGGCTGTGGGTTCCAGAGGGTATAGGGCTTCTAAGGCCCATCCTCCTTTGAAGCTGGCTTCCGGGGCATTCCATTCCAGGTCAATCAGTTGTTGTACAGCCTGCAACATTGGAAAATAGCATGAGGCCTGACGGAGGGACACCAAGACGAGGTTCGTCTTTGGTTCCACTGTGGTACCCATGCCTGGAATGGCCAGCGTCTTCAGGGTCAGAGACATGAGAGCTGGTAACTCGTCTTTGGAGAAGAATCGCAGCATGGTTTGGTATGGTTCCATCCCTGGAGGGATTTCCCTTTCTCTAAGGAGCCAGTCTCGTCCCCCGAGGTGTCTGTATCCCCTGTAGGGAGGCTCTTGCCTAGGTGGAGCACGTCTCGAGAGGTCTGAGAAGTGCTTAGAAGATCTTGTGCTTCTGGTGGACTGTGTCACAGGCGGTACCAATTGCATGTGGTCAAAGGTTTGGAGCCCTTTGAAAAATTCCACCCAGGAAAAGGTCCCTGGGTCTATATTGAATCCAGGTGGAGTTATGGTGGAGGTGCCTTCCTGTGCAGGTGCTGAGTCGGATATGCAGAGGTCCGGCGTGCTATCATTAGTGGAACCAGATCCCTCTATTGGCCGTGGAGGGCCTTGTTTAGGTTCCCCGAGCCTCTTCTCACTGCTGGCATAGGGCGGAGGCCACTTCAGGTTGCGCAGCTCTCAGGTGGCAGGCTGGGCAGAGGGCTTGTTCCTTGGCCTTCTTGGCCGGCGGTGCCATGATTTGTGCACATGGAGTGACTCAAAACTCGTCTGTTCGCGATTTTATATGCGCCGGGAGGCTTAGTTGTGTGCTCCGGGTGCGCCGACGATGTACGTGCAGGATGCGCAAGATGTGCGCGCAGTCAATAACTTTGTGCGCCTGGCCGATATGTGCATGCCGCTGTGTGCCTGGCGGTAATTGTGTGCTCAGGCCGTTGGTGCAGGCCGCTATGTGCCTGGCACCGTTAAGTGTGTCGCTGTGCACACGACATAGATGTGCATGCCGCTGTGCGCACAAGTCGGTTGTGCGCGCTGCTGTGCGCACGGCTCAGTTGTGTGGACAGTATGGCGGTCAAGGGGGGGAAATGGCGCCGACGACCATGCAGGCAAGATGGCGACCCCCCCCCCCCCCCCGTGTCTCCACACGTGTGGACCCTCGCACCGGATCGGGGTCTAGCTCGGACGGAGCTGCTCAACCAGATTTAACAGATGCGGGAGGGGACCATCTATGCGGCTATTCAAGCCTCGGAGACCGGAGACTTACCTTACCTGGTCTTGGAGTTTCCCGGTCTTGTGCCGGGCAGTCTCCGGCTGCGGGGGGAGAGGGAATTACCTTCACCGCTGCGCTCGATTCTGCACCCACTGCCTCTCAGCCACTCTGGGGGCTAAGTCCACGCTGGGAGCCGGCTACTGGACCGAGGCTTACCTCTGAGGGATCTCAGAAATCACCTCAGGAATTCTCGACTGGGGGAGAGACCCTTAGGTATCACTACAGGAGAGCGGGGCTTGTCTTCTTGAGGTAAATTTTCTTTCTTCTTTGTTTTAAAATTGCTAACACTATTTTAGTGTGTGGAAGTGTCCCTATCTGCTTTAGGAGACGGAGAAATACTGAAGAGCTAAGCATGCTGCATGGGTATATGTAGGCTGATGTCAGCTTTGAAATCTGACTCTGTCTCCCATCTGCTATCAGGAGTACACTATACCCATTGGTCCCGAGTCCATCTGCTACATGCTAGGAAAGTGGAAGACCAAAGGTATTACCCAGTTGGGTCATCTACTAAACGGAGAAAGACAATTGCTATCATTTCCGGAACTACGGGATCAGTTGGGTTCTGATCATGTATTTCCTTACCTCAAAATTCAACATTATATATTAAGTCCAGACATCCAGACACCGAATGAACCCTAATTCACCACTAACTAACTTTCAGTCATTACCCTAACGCAGAAAACTATAACATTGCAAATGGCATAACCTAGTAACCTAGTAAATACCATAAATTCTGTAAATGCATTCTGTTAAAGTTTGGTAAATGTATTCTGTTAAATTCCTATCGCCTTTCTCTGCTCCCAGTTGTGCATTTCCCTGTTTTATTGTAACTGCAATTGTTTTCGTTCAGCACCTGTTACTTGTTCTTTTTATTGTAACTGATTATTACACCCCCTTGTTTATTGTAAACCGGCATGATGTGATACTCATCACGAATGCCAGTATAGAAAAAAACTCAAATAAATAAATAAATAAGTCATTGTCGACTGCTTCTCCAAATCCGAAGGTCTTTAACTCTCTGGATGAGCTCTTTCTATACGATTGCCCTCAGCCCCCTTCTCTTTCTCTATACTATAAAATGCTTCAGAGGAGAGCCCAATCGGAGCAATTTTCAGTTCTGGTAGAATGTTGGAGTAAGGACGGAGTGTTCATTATTAATGTGTCTATCCTTCGAGCATGCTTTAGGCGAGTGTCCCATCTCCTGGTGAACACCTATTATAAGGAAGTTCTTAAGGCGGGCCTATGTGTCAGCTTATATTTATATAGTGTGTTGGGCCCAAATTTCTACTTCAGCCTTATGTGAGAAGTGTAAGAAGGGAAGGGGAAACCTGTCACATACTTTCTGGGCCTGCCCATGCATTCACAGTTTTTGGGGGCGTATTCTTTATTATCTTTCGCAATTAATCGGGTTTTCCCTCCCTTTTTCACCCTTACTTGTGCTCTTTGGATGTCTCCCGAGAGTGCTGATGGGAGGTGGGGGCCCTCGCTTATTTCTTTTGAAAGCGTGCTCGGTAGGGAAAAAAGTGATTCTATCACACTGGAGGGGGACCGAGAGCCCGTCAGTTTGGGAGTGGCGTAACCACCTGCATCACATGTTGCGTCTGGATGATTTGGCATCGCGGGACTCTCCTTTGAAGAGATGGAAATTCTTGTCAATCTGGGATCCTTATCTTCAGGTGCTTCCACACCGCTCCAGGAGTTTAATTCTTAACGACTAATCTCTGGTTTCCTTGGACAGAGGGACTGCTTCATAGAAGAAATCGTCAAACAGTTCTACCACACAGCATAGATTGAGTGACTGTTGGGGGGGGGTGAGGACCAAGTTGACAATTGTATGTCGCATATTATTTACTACTTATGTAAATGTCCGGGGGTGTTCAGTGTCAGAGCACCCTTGGCCCTTTGTTTGCTCATTTGCTAAAACAATAAAAATGTTTCAAATTAAAAACTTAAAGTGCACAGCAATGCTCAACTTATGTGCACAGGCAAATGGTCGGCCACTACAGTGCCGCTTAACTTGGACGCACAGACTACTAAGCCCGCCTAAGCGTTCAAAAACTGGATGCATAACCTGGACGCATAGCTAGACGCACACACCGAACTGACAATTCAGTAGAGTGCAGCCTAAGAAAGCGCAAAAAATGCCATTGAGGCCCACTACTCGGCATGCAGCAAAAAGCCTCAGAGTAGGACCTAGGTTACAGAGGCAACCCGCAAGGCTGCCCATGTTCCTCAACCTCCCACGGAACAGGACAAACATCGGAATGGCATGCCAAGAATGGAGAGTGGGGAAATGAGGAAGTCCTACACCAAAAAACCCTCCTTCTCTGTTTTTGTATTTTATTTTATTTATTTTTTTAAACTTGCCTGGCTGAGTAAAGAGACTATCTTCGGCTGAGGGGGGAGAGGGCATATGCCATCACCATCATACTCTGCTTCCTGTGCCCACTGTCTTTCAGCTGCTTGAGAGCTAAGTCTATGCTGGCTAAAAAGCCAGCTATCAGAGCAAAGCACTCATCTGAGGAACCACGGAGGGCACCTCAGGAATTCTCAACTGGGGGAGGGACCTTTTGGTATCACCTCAGGAGAGCAGGGTGAATTTAAAGATCCAACCTTGTTGTTCAATTCCTATATATTATGTGTCAAAAATGTGTGTACATCAAAATTAAAATGTATTCATGAAAATTAGTGTTCAGTTTATTACTGATCTTAGACAGCTGTCAACATTTCAGCACTAGGACTAGGACTCAGGACCATTGGGTATAGTGTACTCCTGATAGCAGTTGGAGACGGATCAGATTTCAATCTGACGTCAGCCCTAGTACATATACCCCTGCAGGAAGTGCAGCTCTTCAGTATTCTCCTTGAAAAGCATTGTGGATATATGCATGACTGAATAATTGGAATAACTTGATTAACTTTATAACTTTGTTAACTTAATTAATTTGAACCGGTTGAATTGGCTATAGCTGGAGACCGCCAGTGCCCTCAACCGAGAAATGTCGACACCCGGTAGGATGGGTGTCCTAGATGAAGGAAAGCATGGCTTACCCATGAATCACTCGCTCCCAGGGATGTCCCCTGAGAATTCCATGAGTATCGGCAGCCATGGGTGGGATGCTGAGTCCATCTGTCTTCACTAAAGAAAACGAAATTATCAGGTAAGTAATTTCTCCATTTCCTAGTGTGTAGCAGATGGACTCAGGACCAATGGGATGTACAAAAGCTATTCCCGAACCAGGTGGGAGGTTGCCCGTGACCCACTTAGTACTGCCCTTGCAAATGCTGTGTCCTCCCGAGCCTGAACATCCAGGCGGTAAAACCAGGAGAAGGTATGGATGGAGGACCATGTCGCCGCTCTGCAGATCTCGGCGGGTGACAGCATATTGGCTTCCGCCCAGGACACTACCTGGGCTCTAGTAGAATGGGCCTTGACTTGTAAAGGCGGTGGCTTGCCTGCTTCTACGTATGCCGCCTTGATGACTTCTTTGATCCAGCGGGCTATGGTTGCTCGCAAGGCCGCTTCCACTTGCTTCTTCCTGCTGTGAAGGACGAATAGATGGTCCGTCTTTCGTACGGATTCCGACCTTTCCAGGTATCGGACTAGGAGCCTGCCGATGTTGAGATGGCTTAGGCTTCGAGCCTCTTCCGAATTCTTATGCTCATCTGGCTATGGTAGCAAGATGGTTTGGTTGAGATGGAAGTGAGACACCACTTTGGGGAGGAACGACGGAACTGTGCGTAACTGGATGGTTCCCGGGGTGAGTCTGAGGAATGGCTCTCGGCAGGACAGTGCTTGTAGCTCGGAAATACGATGGGCCGAACAGACTGCCAGCAGGAAGGCTGACTTCAGTGTTAATAGTCGGAGAGACAAGCAGCGGAGAGGTCTGAAGGAGGTTCCTGCTAAGAAATCTAGGACCAGGTTGAGGTTCCAAAGAGGCACCGGCCACTTCAGGGGTGGTCGGATTTGCTTGACTCCTTTCAGAAAGCAGGAGACATTCGGGTGAGAGGCTATGCTGCCGCTCTCGCTCTTGGTTCCGTAGCATGACAATACGGCCACCTGTACCTTGATGGAGTTGAGAGACAATCCCTTCTGTAGGACATTCTGCAGGAATTCCAAAATCGCAGGAATTTTGACTGAGCGTGGTATGATGTCGCGGTCCTTGCACCAAGCTTCGAACACTCTCCAAATCCTTATGTATGTTAGGGATGTGGAGAACTTGCGTGCTCGGAGTAGGGTATCAATTACTGCCCTCGAGTATCCACTTTTCCTTAGGTGAGTCCTCTCAATGGCCAGACCGTAAGAGAGAATCGAGCTGGATCCTCATGGAGGATCGGTCCCTGTTGGAGCAGGTCTCTGTGTGGAGGTAGCGGAAGGGGGCTCCCTGTTGCATGTACTATGGTCTTCTTGGCCAGTCCGGGGCCACTAGAAGTACTGGTCCACTGTGGTGTTCTATCTTGTGGATGATTGCACCCAATAGGGGCCACGGTGGGAAGGCGTATAACAGAGGCTCCTGTGGCAAGATCTGTACCAGGGTATCGATTCTCTGGGACTGGGGTTCCTGCCTGCGGCTGAAGAAACTGGGTACTTGGGCATTGGACCGGTTTGCCAGGAGGTCCATGATTGGTGTTCCCCAATGGTTTACTATCAAATGGAATGCTGTGGTCGACAGCCTCCATTCTCCTGGATCTAGACTTTCTCTGCTGAGGTAGTCCGCAGCGACGTTGTCTTTCCTAGCGATGTGGACGGCCGAGATCTCTTGCAGATTCGCTTCCGCCCATGACATTAGGAGGTTTATTTCCAGAGACACCTGTTGGCTTCTGGTTCCTCCCTGATGGTTGATGTAGGCCACTGTTGTGGCATTGTCCGACATTACTCTGACCGCTTTGTCTGAGTCTGTGACCGAACCTTAGGCAGGCTAGTCTCTCTGCCCGGGCTTCTAGGTGATTGATGTTCCATCCCGACTCTTCTTCGTTCCATTGCCCTTGGGCGGTTAGCTCCTGGCAGTGTGCTCCCCATCCTCATAGGCTGGCATCCGTGGTGAGTAGGATCCAGGTTGGTGAGGATAGTCTCATTTCCTGGCTCAGATGGGCTTCTTGTAGCCACCATCGTAGTTGGGCCCCAACTCTGTCCGGGAGCTTTAGACGTACAGTGTAGTTCTGGGACAGTGGATTCCATCGTGATAGTAGTGAGCGTTGTAGGGGTCTCATGTGAGCTCTTGCCCATGACACTACTTCCAGTGTGGATGCCATGAGGCCGAGGACTTGTAGGTAATCCCATGCTGTGGGGCGAAGTTCATTCAACAGGGTTCGTAACTAGGTCATCATTTTTGGTCTCCTTGTCAGTGTCAGGATGACCTTGTCTTGTTTGGTGTCTAACCGGACTCCCAAGTATTCTAGGGATTGGGAGGGTTGCAGGCAGCTCTTGTTTGTGTTGACCACCCACCCAAGGCTCTCCATTAGAGTTTTGACTCTGTTGGTTGCCTGGTGGCTTTCCTCTGGGGATTTCATCCTGATCAGCCAATCGTCTAGATAAGGGTGTACACGGATTCCTTCCTTCCTCAGTGTTGCTGCCACCACCACTATGATCTTGGTGAACATCCGGAGTGCAGTGGCTAACCCGAAAGGTAGTGTCCGGAACTGGTAGTGACAGCCCAGGATCGAGAAGCGTAGAAAACGCTGATGCTCTTGATGGATCAGAATGTGTAGGTAGGCTTCCGACAGATCCAGGGATGTAAGGAACTCTCTCAGTTGTATCTCCCTTATTACAGAGCGTAGTGTTTCCATGCAGAAGCGAGGAATCTTCAGGTGACAGTTGACCGCCTTGAGGTCCAGAATGGGTCTGAACGTTCCTTCTTTCTTGGGGACGATAAATATTGGACATTATTCCATCTATTTTATTTGTTGTGGAGGCACCGGTGTTATAGCTTCCACTGCCATCCTTTTGGAAGGGTCATGGCAGGGAGATTCCACAAACTTGTCCGGAGGGAAGTGGTGGAAATCCAGGTAATATCCCTCTGGAATGATGGATAGGACCCACTTGTCCGAAGTTATCTCGACCCATCTTTGGTAGAATAGGGCAAGTCTTCCCCCTATGGTTTCTTCCTTTGGACGGGTCGGCTGATTTTCATTGTGGGGTGCAGCTGGGGCCTGAGCCCGAGCTGGCTCCCCTTTTGTAATGCTTGTTCCGAAAGGACTGGCTCCAGCCTGTGGGGCGGGCCGCTTGATATGTGCTTCTATATGGGTTGAAGCGCTGTGATCCTCTGCCCTTGGAGGTTCAGGGGAAGGATCACTGGTTTATCTTATTCCTGTCCTCCGGTAGCCGCAGCAGTGGGACTTGCCCCATTTGTTGGTTAGTTTCTCTAGTTCGTTTTCGAACAGGAGTGTTCCCTTGAAAGGCATCCTTGTGAGTCTCGTTTTGGAGGATGCGTTGGCCGACCAGTTTCGGAGCCAGATTTGTCTTCTGGCTGCCACGGCGGATGACACTCCTTTAGCTACAGTGCGTACCAGATCAGAAGCGGCGTCCACGAGGAATGATACTGCTGGTTCCAGGGCCTCCCCAGGAGTGTTGTTCCTGGTCTGTGCTAAGCAGGCACGTGTCACCACGGCACAGCAGGCCGCAATCTGTAAAGACATAGTGGAGACATCAAAGGACTGTTTGAGGATAGATTCCAGACATCTGTCTTGAGCATCCTTGAGTGCTGCTCCTCCCTCCACTGGGATAGTAGTGCGCTTCGAGACCACACAGACCATGGCGTCCACTTTTGGACATGCCAGAAGATCTTTGGCGGCTGGGTCCAGAGGATACATGGTTGCCAGAGCCCGGCCCCCTTTGAACGTAGTTTCTGGGGCATCCTATTCCAGGTCAAATAGTTGCTGGACGGCTTATAATAGTGGGAAATGGCAGGAGGTCTGACTGAGTCCCTCTAGTAGTGGGTTCGTTTTAGGTTCCCCCGAGGCACTTGTGCCCGGGCTAGCAAGCTCTTTTAAGCTGTGTGTGACCAGGTCTGGAAGCTTGTCCTTGGTGAAGAAGCGTCTCATGGTTCAGTGGGGCTCTGTCCCTGGAGGGAGTTCTCCTTCCTCCAGGGGTTCTGAATCCTCATCCGAGTTGTCCGTGTCCCTGAAGGTGGAGCTTATGGGCAGTGATATCACTTCCCTGGGCATAGAGGGACCCGGGATGTTGAGGTCCTCTGGTGGAGCCTGTGGCCATATTATAGGGGTCCCCAGTTGCATGTGGACGAATGTATGCAGACCTTTGAAGAATTCCACCCAGGAGATAGATGCTGGGTCTAGACTAAGGGGCGCCGTGTCCCTGGGGAACCCCGTTTGAGGGGGGGTCCTCGCTGTGCAGTGCTAGGTCTGGCGTACTGCTCGAGAGGCTGGAACCCGGTACCGGCTGGGGAGGGCCATAAGTTGGATCCCCTAGGGCCTCTTCGGAATGTATACACAGGGCTGTGGCCTCCTCATGCTGTGCAGCTCTAATGTGGCATGCTGGGCAAAGGCCCTGAGCTTTGAGTTTCTTTTCCGGTGGTGCCATGGCTTGTGCGCGTAAGATACAGTTGTGTGCTCAGGGTTGGTGCGCTCTCAGTGAGATGTGCACGCTGTTATGCGCACAGATCGAAGTTATGCGCCTGGCACAGTAAGCGTGTGGCTATGCGCATCGCTTGTGCGCACGGTACTTGGGCACGCGACGTGCGCGCGCACGGCTCACCTCTGTGCACACGGATCGGAACGGCGGACAGGTCAGCGAACAGATCAAAATGGTGACGGCGACCACGCGGACAATATGGCGACCACCTCGGAGGGTCTCCACCTGGGAGGACCCTTGGATCTGACCGGGGTCTAGCCCTGCTAGGACAGATCAACCTGGTGGCACTGGTGCCGGCTGGTGACCTGTGCGATTCCTCGAGCTTCGGAGACTGGAGACTTTTAAATAGATCTCTACCTTACCTTGTCTCGGCGCTTCCCGGTCTCGTTCCGGGCGGCCTCCGGCTGCGGGGGGAGAGGGAAAATACCTTCACCGTCGCACTCGAAGTTGCACCCGCTGCCTCTCAGCTTCACCCGATGTCGGGGGCTAGGTCCTCACCGAGGGTCGACCGCCAGACCGAGGCTTACCTCCAAGGGATCGCGGAAATCACCTCAGAAATTCTCAACTGGGGGAGGGACCCAATGGGTGTCACCGCAGGAGAGCGGGGCTCGTCTGTAGAGGTAAGATTTCTTCTTATTTTGGTTTTCTTTGGTAAAATTACTCTAACACTATGCGAGCGTGCATAGAGTCCCTAACTGCTATGGAGACGGAAAATACTGAAGAACTGCACTTCCTGCAGGGGTTATGTACTAGGGCTGACGTCAGAGTGAAATCTGATCCGTCTCCAACTGCTATCAAGAGTACACTATACCCATTGGTTCTGAGTCCATCTGCTACACGCTAGGAAATTCAAATTAAGTAAAAGAAAGTATATGATAGGAAGAAATCTCTCTATAAGTTTCTGAAGCAAAAAAGCAATAAGATAAGAAGGAAGCTTATCTCATCTTTTATATCAGATCTCGTATAAACAGCTACAAACACATCTGTTTTATTCAAAGATCAAGGCACTCAGAAAACTAATTGCATATTTGGCACAGTTGCTTATCTGTAACAAGTGTTCTCCTAGGACAGCAGGATGTTAGTCTTCACACTGAGCATGTCCAGCATGCCACTATCTGCACGTCCACTCGAGGTCCCCCTTCAGTCTCGTAACTGAGAACAATACTTGCAAAAAAATAAAAACAACAAAACTTCCAGGCAGAATTCCCTTCTGCCTGGAAGTCTTCACTGCCTAACTACTTCGTAACTGAGAACAATACAAGCAAAAAAATAAAAACAACATATAACAACTCAGTGGGGAGGCAGGCGAGATTCCTGAGGACTAACATCCTGCTGTCCTAGGAGAACACCTGTTACAGGTAAGCAACTGCGCTTTCTCCTAGGACAAGCAGGATGGTAGTCCTCACATGTGGGTAAGTACCAAGCTCCAGACTGTTCTCGTCTATAGGAGAGACCAACAGCAACCAAACAAGGTGCCAAAAGGCACGACTGTGCACAGTTGGTCAACCGAGGACTGTCTGGTTACCATAAGAGACACAAACAGGAGAATTGGGTTCATGTCTGGAACAGGTTGTGCAGGACGGATTGACTGAAGGCACTGTCCTGTCACCCGTCCTTGTCCAGGAATAAATAAGCTGTAAACATGTGAAGAGAGCTCCAGGTTGCGGCTTGACAGATTTCAACAATGGGGACTGCACGCAAATGAGCCACTGAAGTCGCCATAGCCCGCACAGAGAGACCCTTTACTCTGCTGGCTAGCTGAAGGCCTGCCTGTGCATAGCAAAAGGCAATGCAGTCCGCCAACTAGTTAGTCAAGGTCTGTTTACCCACCGCCATTCCCATTCTGTTGGTATCAAAAGACACAAAGAGTTGTGTGGACTGCCTGTGGCCGGCTGTGCGATCTAGGTAGAAAGCCAGGGCCCTCTTGCAGTCTAGGGTATGGAGAGCCTTTTCCCCAGGATGGGAGTGAGGCCTCAGAAAGAAGGTGGGTAAAATGACTGATAAAGGTGGAAGTCAGTCACCACCTTGGGCAGAAACTTAGGATGCATACGCAAGACCACACAATCATGGAAGAACCTCATGTATATAACCAGGGCCCGAAGCTCACTGACTCTACAAGCTGAAGTAATCGCCACCAAGAAAATCACTTTCCAGGTGAGGAACTTCAGATCGCAGGATTGTAGTGGCTCAAGAGGAGAGCACATGAACTATGCCAAGACAATGTTGAGGTCCCAGGACGCAACAGGAGAATGGAGAGGGGGCTTCAATTGGAGGAGGCCTCGCATGGAGCAGCCTACCAATAGTTGCACCGAAACGGGTGAGCCCGGATACCCCAATGGTATGCACTGAAAGTGCTAAGGTGAACCCTAACTGAAGTGGTTTGAAGCCCGGATTCAGAAAGATGCCACAGGTAGTCCAACAGCTGGGGAAGGAAACATAAGAAAGGATCAAGATCATGTCCCATGCAACAGGTGGAAAATCTTTTTCAATTCAAGCTGTAGGAATTTCTGGTGGAAGGTTTCCGAGAAGGCACCAGGACCTGGGAGACACAGTCCAAGAGTGCCAAGGGCTGGAGGACTACACGCTCAACATCCAAGCCGTTAGGGCCAATGCCCGGAGGTTCGGAAGGCATAGGGCGCCCTGATTCTACGAGATGAGATTGGATGCCATCCTCAGTCGGATGGGTGCCCACATAGACAGGAGGGCACCACGAATATCATGGTCCCCCTGTCTTGCTGAAGCTTCAGCAGTGTCCTCAACAGGAGCGGTAGAGGGGGGTACGCGTACAGCAGGAATCTCCCCCAGTGGATTGAGAAGGCATCGCAGGCCAGATGTCCGTTCCCCGACACCAGGGAGCAGAACTTGCTCACCTTGTGGTTGTGCAGGGAGACAAAGAGGTCCACATCCTGCATACCCCATCGGCGAAACAGCTCGGCTGCCACCTCCAGGTTGATGGACCACTCGTGTGACTGGAAGAATCGACTCAAGTGGTCCGCCAGCACAATTGAGGGGACCCGGAAGGTATGTCGCTCGCAGAGACATCCCATGTGAAAGGGCCCAGGCCCACATTTGCACCGCCTCGTGGCAGACGAGGAATAAACCCATGCCATCCTGCTTGTTGATAAATCATATCGCTACCTGGTTGTCAGTCTGGATGAGGACTTCCTTGTGCGACAACCAGTCTCTGAACGCCCACAGGAAGTTTGACAGCAGGCTTCGTGGGTGGTCCAGAGACCATGCATGTGAATACCATCCACATGAGCTCCCCAGCCCTGAGGGGAGGCATCGGTGGTTAGGATAACCTGAGGTGGAGCAGTCTGAAAGGGGGGGTCCACTCTCCAATTTGGAGAGGTTTTCCCACCAGGATAGACACTCGCAGAGTATCCGTGACTGCTACAGGAGCCTCAAGGTCCTGGGAGAGCTGTTGCCATTACAACTGTAAGGTCCAATGAGCTCTCTGCATGCACAAGCGAGCAAGAGGGGTTACATGGACGGAGGCCGCCATGTGACCCAACAGGCAGAGCAGGATGCGGGCGGACACCTGCCGGCTGCTGCAATCTTGACAAAAATCAAAGGATTTTGTTAATAGGAGAGAAAGGATTCCCAATTTTTAATTGTCCTTTTAAAGTGACAATTCCAGAAAATTGTTACTCATGGAATATCTCACAGCAAAAAAAGCTTTCCTCAAAAAAAAAAAAAATACAACCAGATGAAGCTAATTTGGGGAGACTATATAGATACATTTGGCTCCGTCCCTGATGATCTCATCAAATACCTAGGAGTTCAAATTACAACAGATCTAAAAGAACTGTATTAATTAAATTATGGGGCCTTGTTGCAAACATGTACCTCATCTTTCCAATTCTGTTAAATCAGAATAGGAAAGACAGGTACAATTATTAGTCAATTGACAAGAAAAGGTGGCAATAATTAAGATGACTTTTTTAGGAATGATCTTATACCTTTTTAATGTACTATCAATTTGCCTTCCTTCAGCTTTCTTTAAAAAAAAAGTTATACAATATTTATTGATTCGCTACTCTGGAAACTTGCCAATTCGCCTATGATACCGGGTTTTACCTATAATAATAGTACTTTCACAGTAGTGGCATTTGCTGATATGTTAACATACTTGAGAAATCCCACATCTTCCTTACCCAGAGTATTAGAGATACAGCAATCCTTTGGACGTTTTGCGGGATTAAAGGTGAACCGAGAAAAGTCAGAGGCACTAGACGTTAAGGGTATCTTATGCACTACGTGGCCTGGAGTATTCCAATTAACGTGGGTCTCCTCGGCACTAAAGTATTTGGGTATACATATCTCAGCGAACCCAACGAAACTGTACAAACTTAACAGAATTCCCCTTAAAAAGAAATTGATTAAAAGCTTACAATCTTGGCATAACTTACCCTTATCTCTCTCAGGTAAAATACTTCTTTTAAAAATGATGGAGACATTGAGGTGGCTATATGTATTCCATATGTTGCCAGTATGGCTAAAAAGGGAAGATATTTTGGATATCAACAGAGAACTGAGGAAATACCTCTGGGGAGGGAAACATTCTAGAATTACACTTGAGATTTTAATGCGGCCCAAAAAGGAAGGGGCACTTAATTGCTCTAACCTAGCTTTGTACAACCAAGCGAGTTTACTTAGGCACATACGTGACTGGATCTTTGATACTGCTTATTGTACCACGTTAGAGCATTATAAACTCTGGGTTGCCCCTGTGTCCTTGGGAGCCATATTGCATGTAGATAGCAAAGCGCTCCCTCCCCACATAGCCTCCAGTGTGGTTATCCATCCCTTCCGCATGGTATAGAAAACCACTTGTAAGAAACTACAAATACCTCCGGAGACAACAGCAGGTTTACCAATTTGTGGTTGTCCACTATTTCGCCCGGGGATGGACCAAGCCATGTTTATGCAGTGGAGTGAAAAGGACCTGGTAAGACTCTCTCAGTTATTCAGCTCTGGGTCTTGCCAAGGTTATGTGGTCAGCTTTCAGGTTCTTAAAGAGAAGTTTTCGCTCCCAAATCATAATTATTATGGATACTTACAGTTAAGGCACTTCATATTTGAGGCGATGAGGGCAAACCCACTGCTCCTTAAATTCCAAGAAATCCATGACTTTTTTACGTGGTAAAGATGGGAAAAGACTAAAATGTGCTCAATTTTACAAAACGTTATCCGAAACCCCAACAAACTCGCATATACCTGCTTTGCTAACTAAATGGAATAAGGGGCTTTCTCTTTCCTTAACAACTTCAGACATTTATTGCTTTAAGAGAATTCCAGCTATACTGGAAAATGTGAACCTCCGTGACAAGCAATTCAAGTTCTTCTGTCAAGCTTTTTATGCACAACAGCGTGCTTATCATATGGGAGCTGTGTCAACCATGTGATGCTCTTATCCTACCCTGGATTTTATACATAGTTTTTGGGCCTGCCCTACTTTACAGGGTTTCTGGAGTGAGTTGCAGGACATGGCGTCGTTACTGTGGAACCAACACATTCCCCTGAACGCATACATTTGGCTGTTTGGATTATATGATAAGACTACCGGATTTATCTACAGCCCAAACATTACTTTTAGATAAAATCTCGCTCATAGCAAAATCGGCTATACTATCCCACTGGACAGAGCGCACTCCGTCCCTGATGATCTCATGGAAACAACAATTCCAGAAAATTGTTACTCATAGAAACATAGAAACATAGAAATGACGGCAGAAGAAGACCAAATGGCCCATCCAGTCTGCCCAGCAAGCTTCACACACTTTTTTCTCTCATACTTATCTGTTTCTCTTAGCTCTTGGTTCTATTTCCTTTCCACCCCCACCATTAATGTAGAAAGCAGTGATGGAGCTGCATCCAAGTGAATATCTAGCTGATAAGTTAGGGGTAGTAGGGGTAGTAACCGCCGCAATAAGCAAGCTACACCCATGCTTATTTGTTTTACTCAGACTATGTTATACAGCCCTTATTGGTTGTTTATCTTCTCCCCTGCCGTTGAAGCAGGGAGCTATGCTGGATATGCTTGAGGTATCAGTTTATTCTTCTCCCATGCTGTTGAAGCAGAGAGCCATGTTGGATATGCATCGAAAGTGAAGTATCAGGCACATTTGGTTTGGGGTAGTAACCGCCGTAACAAGCCAGCTACTCCCCGCTTTGTGAGTGTGAACCCTTTTTTCTTCTCCCCTGCCGTTGAAGCAGGGAGCTATGCTGGATATGCGTGAAGTATCAGTTTTTTCTTCTCCCCTGCCGTTGAAGCAGAGAACTATGCTGTATATGCATAGAAATAGAAGTAACAGGCTTATTTGGTTTGGGGTAGTAACCGCCGTAACAAGCCAGCTACTCCCCCCTTTGTGAGTGCAGATCCTTTATTCCACATTTCCTCTTGCTGTTGAAGCTAGAACGATGTTGGAGTCACAGTAAGCATGTGTACGTTTATTGAATAAGGGTATTGTCTCCAGGCAGTAGCCATCATTCTGGTGAGTCACCCACTCTTCATTGGCGGCCTCTTGACTTTATGGATCCACAGTGTTTATCCCACGCCCCTTTGAAGTCCTTCACAGTTCTGGTCTTCACCACATCCTCCGGAAGGGCATTCCAGGCATCCACCACCCTCTCCGTGAAGAAATACTTCCTAACATTGGTTCTGAATCTTCCTCCCTGGAGCTTCAAATCGTGACCCCTGGTTCTGCTGATTTTTTTCCTACGGAAAAGGTTTGTCGTTGTCTTTGGATCATTAAAACCTTTCAAGTATCTGAAAGTCTGTATCATATCGCCTCTGCTCCTCCTTTCCTCCAGGGTGTACATATTTAGATTCTTCAATCTCTCCTCGTACGTCATCCGATGAAGATCCTCCACCTTCCTGGTCGCCCTTCTCTGTACCGCTTCCATCTTGTCTTTGTCTTTTTGTAGATACGGTCTCCAGAACTGAACACAGTACTCCAGGTGAGGCCTCACCAAGGACCTGTACAAGGGAATAATCACTTCCCTTTTCTTACTCGATATTCCTCTCTCTATGCAGCCCAGCATTCTTCTGGCTTTTGCTATAGCCTTGTCGCATTGTTTCGCAGACTTCATATCATTAGACACTATGGAATATCTCACAGCAAAAAAAGCTTTCCTCAAAAAAAAAAAAATACAACCAGATGAAGCTAATTTGGGGAGACTATATAAATTCTCTGTCAGCTGATATTTTACAATTCTTGAATTAACATTGGTAAACAAATTGCTTAAAATTTCTACTTAATGCAAACTGTACCCTGGCTCATAATATGCATTCTCAGTATTTGGTACCCTGTTATATTTCAATCTGTAAACACCATACAGGCAGACAAGGATATCTGTTGTAGTTTCAAATGCCTCGGAGGGGGTGGGGGGGGGGGGGGGTGAAGTGGTTAAAAAAGATTGTACTAGCTAGATAAAACAGTGTATTAACTAGTAACAAAGTACATTACATGGTTACCTAGTATATTAACTGGCCAGTCTGTTAAACTGTCAATCTGTTAGCTATTTCACTAACTACACCTTTCAGTTAACACTAGCTTATTATGCCAAATGTTGGAAAAACAACAGTGAGACCACAGACACTCCATGTACATGGCTTTATGTATTGTTTATTCTCTTTTTCAATTATCTGTACAGTAGTGTCTACATGCATTCTCGTATGCCGTGCACGATATACTAAGAGCTGTTATGGTACTGTTTTACGGGCATTGTCAACTGTACTTTACAAAGCTGTTAATAAAAAATATTTAACAAAAAAAAAAGTTATACAAAATATTGGCAAACTATTTGGAAGGTAAGAGGACTCAAATAAGGTGGTCTAGTTTACAACTATCAATGAAAGAAGGGGGTTTAGCCTATTCAAATATATAACATTACACTACAATACAGCAAATGTTGTACGTCTAAGCATATACGGCCTATATATGTTGTGGGATGATCATAATTAAGCACAGGTACCAAATTTTCCCTTATACACGTTATCGATATGAATAGTGCTTAATGTCATCATGGTGATAACAATTCCATTACGTAGTTTAAAAATATATCCAGCAACAACATTCAAGAAAATTCATTATTTAGCAGAGACTTAAACAAGTATTTTTGACTGGAGCATTTGGTATATAATTTCCTGCTGAGAGTTTTATGACCAGTGGCACAGCTTTGAACAACACGAGAATGAAATTGAACATTTTCTAGGACATCATCGATTGGAATGTTTGCACCATTAAATCTATCACTGATTCATTTCAGAATGACTAGTAGGCTGTAGCCACCAGAAAACAGAGGAATACATCAGTAATGGAGAAAAACCCTGAAGCAGATATTAAATATATATGTACTGTTTAGTAGCAAAGAGGAAAATATAGGTTTTAATACAACATGCGAAAAGAGAAGAAACTGTGATTAAGAGATAATAAGCAAAGTTAAAACTCAGATTTTAAATACAAACAAAAGAAAAAATGAGCGAGTTTGGCAACAAAATGATTATAATATTTTTATTTATTTATTTATTTAAAGCTTTTTATATACCGGCATTCGTAGGACACATCATGTCGGTTTACAGGTAACAGTGAAAGGAAATTACAATGAACGATAATAGCAGGATAGCTAGATAACAAATGAAAGTACATTATATTTATAATAATAAAGTATATTAATGCAAAGGAAAATATGGTGCTTACACTTATTTATGATTGTCCCACAAAGTATAAAGGTAGTATATAAATAAACTTTAAAAATTTCCTGGTGTGACTATTATTTGAGACACTAGGAGGGTGCTATCCATTTTTGCTAATCAAGGCCTGGATTTATCAAAATGCACTAAATATCCATGTGATAGGAAAGGGGGATGTGTTTTATGGTAATAGGCAGTTTATTGTATTTCCTACATACAACCACTGGGGGGATAAGAGAGAGAGAGAGACACAGACTAGCCATAATGCCCTGACACTAGATAGGTATTTATATCTCTATGGGAGGCCCACCTAGTAACTCGAGGTGAGGTTTAGGTATAATGTAGGGATTAGGGGTCATTTTGACATTCAAAGTGAGACGTACGAACAGAACAGTGCACTCTTGTGAAGATCTGATGACCTTTGGAGTGAGGAAACTCACCCAAAGATATTTGTGCAATGTTCTCTCAATCTAGCTTGATGTTACCCAGGTAGAGAGTTACTAGGTGGGCCTCCCATAGAGATATAAATACCTATCTAGTATCAAGGCATTATGGCTAATCTCTCTCTCTCTCTCTCTCCCCCCCCCCCCCCCCCCCCCTAGTGGTGGTCAGAGGGCCCTGATAGCTAGGCTGGCTCTCCAGGAGCTTAAACAGCATGTGTGAAAACATCACAACACCCTATCACATGGCTTTACGCAAAACTCCTGCTCCAATATACTCCCCTTTTCGTCATTTGCATCGCGTTAATGGCATTTTTGCATGCGTTAAAAGTGTTTTTTGCATGCGAAAACGCCATACAGCACTTTGATAAATGACCCCCCCAAATTTGCTATTTTGAAATAACAGGCCAATACATGTTGATGAGGCTATTAGTTATTTGCCCCAGATGCAAAAAAAAGTGTGCCCGATCCACACATTTTAATGCTCAGAAATTAATGCCAGCCTAGAGCAGGCGTTAATTTCTGAGCAGCCCAAAAAAGTGTTTAGAAAAGCAGAAAATACTTCTCTCTTTACATTCTCCAACTTAATATCATGGCAATAAAGTCAGATGAACCAAAAGGTTAAAAAAAAAAAAAGTGCCGTGGTCAAGTTAGGAAAAGGGACGCTCAATTAATGAGCATCCATTTTCCTAACCCGCTGACAGCCACCTCTCCTGGGCGTCCGCTGCCAAGGAGCTGCTAGGGGCACGCAATTGTCTCTAGCACCTCCATTTTAGTGCAACCCCTCATTTAAATACTGTATCGCGTGCCCAGGAGAAGTGGCTGGGTACGCGTTAGGAAAGGGGGTCGCTCAACACTGAGTGCCTGTTTTCTGTGCATCTTTATTGTATCGGCCTGTGCTTATCATGGCTCTCCTACAGCAGCGCAATGGACAGAGTTGGAAAACACCTTCTATAAAACAGGACCATTATTTAGAACATCAATTAATGTTGACAGAGGCTTGGAACTAGGATGATGTATGATATACATCATCCTCTCAATTAACTGTTGATCTTTTCTTGGAAAGCTGGAAGAAAATAAGTTGGCAAAGGTCTGTTACCAAGTGTACAGGCTCACAGAGCGCTTGGCAAATGGACAGATGTTTCTGTGTTGATGGCCAGGGAATCTGTGGAAGCAACATGCCTCTAGGGCTCTGGAGTATCATAGGCTGCCCATGCCCCACCTCATTGCTCCAGAAATTAGTGTGCCTGCTCCCAGCTTAGCATAAAGCTGTGCCGTCCCAAACCAATTTTACATACATTATGTGCAACGAACAGAGGCCTTGCAAGTAACGTATTGTAGCATTCACAGAACAACTACCTGCTAGTGGCAGGCCAGGAGACAAGCAGTGGAGCCAGCATAGCATAATTGTAGAACTGCATAGACAGAAGGTCACAAACAGGCAGAGGGACAGATGGACATGACCTGGTCGTGAAGCATTCTTATTTTATTTAATTTTGTAAAGAACACCTACAAATTGAATACCTTTGGGATTTTTAATGCCCTACAGCTTAATTTGGCACTAATGGAGTTGTTTGTAGCTCCAAAGTAGGCAGGCCATTAGTGCCAAATTAAGCACTTTCTCTCCTGTTAACAAAATCCCTTGATTTGTCAAGCCTGCATCCATCTCAGGCTGTAAAATCAAACTCTGATATCTCTTCCAACAGATAAGGTAAAAAGGAATCAGGTTACTAACAGAGCACTAAGCTTTGTTCCCATAGAGAAAAAATATTAAAAACTCTTTAAAACATTTTACCTTTAGCTTATTTTACCTTTAGCTTATTTAAGAGGTCCAGTGAAGAAGGTTTCATAACCGAACTTCAACTATAAAGGACACTGGTGCCATACTGATAGGGCAAGTCACTGGCACACGCTGCAGGCTGGAATAATTAGTTGCTGGCTTCTGTTATGAAACCCTGCCCGCGGGTCCCCCCGCGAGCAGGTACTGCTTACCCCATGCTGCCTGCTTCCCTGACACAGCACGGACACCGCCATCGGGCCTTCACCATGCGGCTGGAGCCGCGAACTTTGTTGCTCTCTCGCGGCCCAGAGACCGCCCCTGTGTCCTGCCTTCACTGCGGACCTTCTTGCCTTCCTAACATGGCCGGAGTCATCGCCGACGTATTTGCATCTTCGTGGCTGGAGGCCGCAAAAGCCTCGGTCTTTCCTGGCGGCTGGAGCCGCCCTCGAGGCTGCCTGCAGCAGCTGGAGCTGCTGCCATCAGGCCTGCTCCTCAGGCCCAGCCCTGCGTCTCTGGCGTCTGACATTGGTGCAGACCACTGTCCGCGGTCTTGCACAGCTCTTCCTGCTCCCTCTAGGCACACGGCCGCTCCTCTCTTCTGTATTTAAAGGGCCAGACACAGGAAGTGTGCTGGCCCCACCTAGGGAGTGGACTTCCTGCTCCAGCCCTATAAAGGGCTGCTCCATCACTTCAGTCTTCGCCTTGCATCGGAGTTACTTCACTCTGGAGGCTCCTGCCTGCCAGAGCTCTGTCAGGTCTTCGTGGAGCTCCTCTTCGTTTCGTCTCGTCCAGGTGTCCTGATGTCTTGTCTGGATCTTCTGTTTCCTGATGTTCCTAATTCCTTGGTGTCCTGCTCCTGTGTCTTCAGCGCTCCTGAGCCTTTTGGTTCTGTCAGGCCGTTGCTCTCTCAGATGACGTCTTTCCCGAGCGTGGAGTTGCCTACAGGTGGAATTCGTTCATGTGCTCCTGAGCCTTCATGTCCTGCCAGCCTTTGTGGTGCTTCAGGCAACATCTGGCTTCTTCGGAGTTCCACTTTGACCGGATTCTTCCCTGCGCTTGTCCCGTTCTCAGCGTGGTCCATGACCAGCCTCCTCGGTCTGTATAGGGCGCGCAGTGGGACAGGGTGGTCCGCGACCAGTCCCGCGGGTGGACTGTGAGGGGTGCCCTGAGAGACAGTGCCAATGTCCTTCCGCCCAGCTCTCATCTCGTTTGAACTTAGTCAAGTTCCTCGTCTCGTCCCGGATGCCGTTGCATCAGTCTTGGTGTCAAGTCTACGTCTTGCTCCTGATGTCGTCGCATCGACCCTGGTCCGGGATGCCGTTGCATCAACCATTGGTCCGTAATGTCTTCGCATCAGCCTTGGTGTCATGTCTTCATCTGCGATGCTGTTGCATCGACCTTGGTGTTATGTCTTCGTGTCAAGGCCCGTCTGCCCTCAACCTCAGGCCAGGCCTGCTGCTCCATGCCGTTTCCAAGCGGCAGGGCCAAAAGGGCTCGGAATGCTCAGAGGACCATTCACATTCCAACATCATCCTGTTGTTGGCCTTGGGAGCTTGCCGGCCTGACAGAGGGTAAGATCGTCCTTCATAGTGGAACATGCCGTCAACCCTCGCTTCGGTCCTGGATCCGTCTGGGGTCGGGCTGAGACCCAAGGGCACACTAAACACCACGTAACAGCTCCCTCGTCCCAGTCATTTAAGAATACTCACTTGCCATGAATTGTAAAATCTCCCAATATAGAATTTTGTGTTCAATACACAACCTCTAAAATTCTATTCTATTTTCTGGAGAGCAGATTCTCCTGTCTGCTGAAGAGGATGTGGATACAGAATCACCTTTTCTGTATATTACAGGAGTGTCTGTATTAAAAAAAGGAGGTTAATGGCCCAAGATTTGTTGAGGCAAAAGCTTAATTTGACTTTACAAATGTGTCCACTACTGTTTTTCCCTCTGTTATGGACAGCTTGAGGGGGCATTTCCATGAAATAAGTTGCTCATACAAAATATTTTAGGAGTGAGGATTAGTGCTGCAAAACACTAGAAAGCAGAGAGATAACCCACAGAATCAGATTGAGTAAAGTATAGAAAATTTATGGTTAAGAAAGACTAACATCCCTAGAGGAACCATGACAACAGCTTTGCTATAATTTAGTCACCTTTTGCACCAATGATAAGCATTATCTTTTAAAGTTGTATTAATTAGGGAAGGTACGATTTGGCAGTAATGCTTTCTTTCATTATTTGGGTTATCTGATTTTTCATGTTTCTTTAAGACTGCATAGGACTGTGTAAAGCTGGGCCCTCAGCACTCTGTTTCTGTAAGAAAAACTCGCTAATAGAATAATTATGAAGTTACACAAAATCCATCAATTCTCTAATGTATTCAGATTTGAAACAAAGGCAGCTTGGTATACAATTTAAATTGCTTTACCACTGCTTTCATATTTCATTTCAGCACACCACCAAAGCCATCTTTCCAAGTGATCCCCTTAAATATATTTCTGGATCATCACTTTTAACATTAAGGCTCCCCCCCTCCCCAATTCTGTGTCTATGGGGGGGAAAAAGCATAATAAATCATGCCCCGAATCCTAATGGATCAACATGTAAACTCACCTATTTTCCACTATGCCACCAAAGGCACTATAATTAAATAAATAAATAAATAAATAAATAATAAATTTAATAATAAATAAATAAATAAATAATTACTTTCATGCAAATAAAGATGTCAGTAGCGGCTGTACCTTTTATAACTGAATATTTAAACTTGATCAGCTATGAGTGATTTCAACCCCTGAAACATCATCCAGATGTTCAGCATTTTGTGACAGGAACTGGATGTGTTTTGCAGCAGTTTGTCGCCTGCACCAGTGTCTGGGTCTCCTTGTGCAGGTCTGTTTGGATGGGTAAGGCATTTGATGCTGAGAATGAGGAATAAATACAAGGGCACAGTATCAGTGTCCCAGCTATAAGATGTCTGATTCAGAGGAGGAGGAACAAACACAAAACTCCTCAAAGATATACAAGATAAGTTAATGTACTTTTTAGGGAATTGAATGGCTGTTGACCCTAAAAGGGTGCATCTTATCGGAGCATATATTATCACACCTTAGTTATATTGCTGCTCACTGAAGAATACTATAGTGCAATTACATGCAAATGTGTACGAAAAAAGAAAAGGATTGAAGATCATAAATGATAAATATAGGAGTACAAGTGTAGAAAGAAGAGATTAGCAAACACTTTTACCTATTGTCTTACTGTGTTTTTTTTAGTTTTCAACCTCTATTTTAACCTTTTTCCTTAAACATTTGTTTTCAATATTTTTGAATTTGTGAAATATTCTTTTCATATCTTGCTTTATTCTAACTGTATTACATATAGTTACATATAGTTGACACCACTTTATTAAAAACTAGAATGCTTGCTCAGATGCCATGCAGGAATCTAAATACCAAAGCTTGAGAACAGTTCTGAAAGGAATGAAAATGGTTTTGGTTTGTTACATTGTTCTAATTATGTAACACTTTATTTATGGGTATGCTTAGGTTGGTCTTCTTATTATTGCCTCTGCATACTTTTATCCACAATCTAGAGATGTGCTAAGTAATAGTGGTACTCTTCCCCTCTTTCTTTCGCATTCACGTTCCACTACCCTCTCATGAAACATTTCAGAATTTTCAAAATAGAATCGCAATTCAAAAAAAGTCTGGGATCGCGTGGGGTCTGCGATATAAGAGTAAGACATTATAATGAGCAGATTAAACGTTTCTACGAATTGAAATGTAATGTCTTACATGTTTTTCCACACGTTTTTCCTTTGAACTGGAACACAAATCTTTGTAAAGTTGTGGAACTTTGCATTGATCCCACATAAAAGCATTACAAAGTTGGTGTAGTATCTGAGCTATTAAGACTACATAAATCCTATCTCCCCTCATAAGACACCCACATACAATACTGTTCCCATTTAGTTTTTCCTCAACACTATACATAGAATACTTACAAAACACGAACTTTTTTTTAAGAGTGAATTTACTTTACATTTCTCCCATTTTCTCTCCTCCCCCCCCCAAGTATATCCTGGCACTTCCACCCTGCCCCTTCCCAGAATCCTCATCCTGTTGCTACTCTCTCCCTTTTTCAGATTCTGGAAACTTTATTGGCATAACAATTTGTACATGTGCTGCTAAAATAATAAAGTAAAAAATAAACGTAAAAGAACAATATATGCTAGTAACAATAATAAAATAAAATGACAAACAGGACAAGTCCAGGATTTTGAGATGCACTGTTTTCTCTGATCATATTATAGGCTATAGTTCATCCCTCCCTCTTTCCTCCCACCTACGGTCCCTTTTCTTCCCAACACCAAATCCAGTTCCCAGTGATGACGTTTTCTGTTGCACCGGTATCTGACTGGCTCGCCGACGGAGGAGGGTCGCCGCGGAAATAGTTCAGTTACGGCATGGAGAACGACAGAGGCCCCGCCCCCCAGAGGTGCCAGGCCTCCAGTTGCCGGCGCCGAGGGCGCGCAAGGCACGTGCAGACGGGAGCTCGCGGGGGTTGAGCAAGAAAGGGGGGCCTTCGTTAGTGTCTGCTGTGAGGATGTGCGCAGGCGCTTCGGCGTACGGGATGGGCGAAGGCAGGCCTGGGGTTTCCTGGCAAATGTGTTATCCCCTCAGAAAAAACGGTCGCCGTTGGGACCCGAAAATGTTATTTTAAAGCATATTAATAAAAAAAAGAACGAAAACGCTGGAGTCGAGACCCGACTCGAATCTGCTGCTTGGTGCACTATCTGGTTATACGCGGAGCTTGCGGACCAATCACAGGCTTCGTCTCATCGGAGGGTCCCAGCCGGTCTCGTAACGCGGCGCTCAGGGAGGGTGAGAAAGTCACCGGCCGCATCTTGTTATCACCGCACGGGAGGCCACGCTGCCATGGCTGGGAGGAAGATCCTTGGAGTGGCGGGAAGGGCCTGCTCCCCGCCTGTAGGGCTTCGTGGCTGGTGTGTATCCGAGCCTTCGCTTCCCGCAGCCTTTCACGATGTCCAGCGTGGGCTCGACAGCTCATTTTACAGTTAACGGTTCCAGGCCCCGACATTAGTGCGGAGAAAAAGGGGGCCTGGATTAGAGGGAAGAAAATATGTATTAAAAAAAAAACAAACCACACGAGTTGCTAATTAGGAAAGATTTAAATTTAAAGATGAGATCACTGTGATCGCGAAAGCTCACGTACATCGTCTTAATTATTTTTTTATATTGATCTAAATATGGTATCACACAGCTTGTAAAGAACTCAGCACGTTTCAGTTTAGGTTTCTTGTATTTCAAATTTGAGAGTAGTAGTAGCTGGGGATAGAAAGGCGCCCTCATCTACATTCTTATTATCTGCTAGTTAGTATATATGAGTGCAGCATGCAAGTCTCCCCTGGCGCAAAGCATGCTTCTACAATTGATCTATGATTTTAGTTTAAGGGTACCTCTGATTTCATTCTCGTGGAAAGTCAGACCTATGTAATATAGCAGATTATGCTGATGCAACCTTTTCCATGAACTTAATTAGACCTAAACTGTAAAACAACGTAGGGAAGAAGCCCAGGTTTCTCTAACTTCTATTAAATAAATTGACTTGGTTGGTTTGGAATCCAGACTTTTAAGGACTCTTTCTAATCAGTTTGGTGGATTCTCACATATAGCAGAGATCGAATTTCTCTTTCATCATTAGGTTTGTGCCTTTATTTTTGATAGTCTCATCTGGTTACATAAGAATATAAGACTTGCCATACTAGGTCAGGCCAAAGATCCATTAAGCCCAGTATCCTGTTTCCAATAGTGGCCAATCCAAGTCACAAGTACCTGGTAAGATCCCAGCGATAAGCAGTGAATTTCCCCAAATCCATCTTAATGGTTTATGGACTTTTCCTCCAGAAACTTGTCTAAACCTTTTTGTAAACTCAGCCACACTAACAACTTTCACCACATCCTTCTGCAGTAAATTCCAGAGATTAATTATGCATTGAGTGTAAAAATATTTTCTCCTATTTGTCTTAAATGTATCAACTAGTAACTTGGTTATTTTGGTTTAAAGGTGTAAAATTTATGGTTTCATATATTTCTGGGGTTGTATCTTATTCTGAAAAGGGCATTTTTTTATTTTTTGCTTCTAAATTTCAAGATGAGTGATTATTTTGTAGTATATAGTCAGATGCTACTATTCTGTATTGTTTGATATATATATTATTATTGACTAGTATTTTGATGATTGCTTGCCATGGTTTCTCTTGTACCATAAAACTTAGGCTGATTATTATATTGTGCACTGAACCTGGTGCACAGGCTAATGAGCTTTTGGACGCTAGTTTTGGACATGCTAGGTCAACACCCGATGGTGATAGGATTAGGGCGTCCAAAAAGTACATCCAAACCAGTGCTTAGCTAATAGCTTTCATCACATGTAAATGCATGTAGATGAGGCTATTAGCTATTACCCCGATGCAAAAAAAAATCACTATGCGCACGTTTTAACATGGAAAACTTAATGCTAGCCCCAGGGCTGGTATAAAATCTTTATGCACTCCGAGCCGTCTGCAAAACCTCCCTACAAAGCCACAAAAAAGCCCAACATACTGCATTTCTGTAGTTCTTCCTAATTAGGAAGAATCACAGGAAACAAAATGAAGAAAAAAAATCTTGCTGGTAGTCAGGTTAGGGAAATAGATGCCCATTAATTGAGCATCCGTTTTCCTAACCTGATGCTATGGACGCACTAGGGACGCACAATTTATCCCTAGCCCTCCCTTTTTAACGCGACCCTTCATTTAAATAATGCATTGCGCATTAGAGTGGGCGCTCAATCATGAGCGCCAGTTTTACGTGAGCCGATATTGCCTCAGCCTGAAAGTGGATAAAAAGGTTTTGTATTTTTGGGTCTGATTCACTAAGCTTTTTTTCCATAGACGCAGTGGGAGGAAAAACCTCTGTGAATCAGGCACTATAGTGGTTATAATATGTAAAGTATGATGTATTGTCTTTGGAGAAAGAATTGCATGTTAGTCTATTTAATATCGCTTTTGTTTACATTGAACAGTATCGCCTTTGGTTACAAACCTCGCTTTTTTGTATATACTTCCCTGTATGACATCAATTAATGCACATCTTCTATTTGCTTTAGTCTATTTAATAGCACATTTTGCTGGAAATCCCTACTTTGTATATGCTGCTCCTATGCTGGAAGGTGGTTCCTGAGGAGAATGCAGTTTTCACTCTTGGAGCACTTTACAAACAATTCTGTTCTCCTTTTCCATAGGTCTATGCAAAGGATGGGAAGGTGTATGTGAATTTTTTTTTCTTCTTATATGAAGCAACAGCTGGAACAGTACTTGGTTATCAGAAAATTAAAAGGAAACTGAGAAAAAATGTCTGAACAGTTTTCTCACCAGGTAAGACACTTTTTCCAGGCTTCCTACTTGAAGGGGATTTTGTTTGGGTGGTAATAAGAAAGACTTCACGCAGCCAGGATAATTTTACCTTGTTTTCTTAATGAAAAACTTATGAAGAAAATTAATAGAAGACCAAAATTACTTGTACACTAGAAATGGAAAGGTCTTGCATATAATACAAATTCAATGAAGATAAGTCATGAAATGCAAGCTATATATGTAAGTGCCTCACCTTGGTATACAGTCAGAGTAGGGGGCAGTATACAAAGGAGAAAAACTTGAAAATGAGCAAAAAGAAAACGACTTAACATAGGAAGCTACCTATCAGTATAACATGCATTTACTGGAATGTTAGGTGTTCACAGACAATTTTTTGGCATCTAAATAGGTCTGCAGTTGTTTGGGAACAAAAAATACATGTCATTGAAAAATTTAATAATACACTTACAGGGGTAGCATACAGTATAGGATGCGTCAAGTGCTATTGTTTCTTGTCTCAAGGAAAGAAAGCCACATCTCCTTTTTTCTGTAAAACTGGAGAGAGGTGCTGGGAGGACACCTGCCCAACCATCACCGGCTGGAGCCGGGCAGAGGAGTGGAGAGAGAACCGGACAAGCACAGGAGGAAGAGCGTTCCCCCTCGCCGGAAGAAGGAGCAGGCTTACTAGCACCTGCGGAACTGTTCCCGCCCCAGAGCCTGCCTACTGCCTATCAAGACAGCAGCAGCAGGGCCGGTGGTGCTTGCGCCAACTGTTGCGTGCACGAAGGAGCACAGCAAAGGAGCTTGCCCCTTTGTGGGCCCCTTTGTGCGTGCCTGAAGTGTAGCCTGCTGATGCTTTTCTACCTTGCTCCCCTGCCCGACTACACAAGGAAAAATGGAGCAGAAACACTTCATCATACCTTACATGGAAACCTTAGGAAATACGCCAAAAATAGCAAACTATCAATAACCTAATCCACCTCACGAGAAACAACAACTCCTCAGCAGCTCACTCCTACCTAATGCTTACACTGCTTCTTCTGAATGCGCAGTCACCTTCTAAAACAATTCCTCTTATAAATGATTTATTTGAAGATTTAAACCCCACCTTTTTCTGCATCACCGAAACCTGGCTGAACAATAAAGATAACGAACTCTTAAATTTAACATTCCAAATATGTTTTTCACTTCCCCCAACCAAAATGTAAAGGTGGGGGGATTACTAATTATTAGTAAAAAAACAAACAAACCCCAAAACCCTCACTTATTCCATACAAAGTAGAAAGTAACCCTCCCTATGAAGTGGCAATACTTAAATCACCACAAATAAACATTGGAATGGTCTCTTGCCCCCTGGAGTACTTCAAAAAGAGTGCGCGCCACTAATAGAAGTATTCACTAAAGTGTTTCCTTCACTTGAATCAACCCTCATAGTAGATGACTTTAACCTACATGTTGATAGAACAACCAAATCCTCTGCCTGTGAAACCTTCTTTGAAACAATGGAAGCAATGGGATGGTCACAATTCGTAACTAAACCCACACATAAAGCTGGACATATCTAGATCTTATATTTGCCAGTCACAACAATTGTATGATAAATACCTCTCACTATACTGCCTTGGTGTGATCACCAATTACTAAAAGCAGACATAAACTTCTTCAACCCAACAAAACAAAACACAAATAATAACCAGACATTCATTTTCAGGAAAAAGAGCCAGATCTACTTGCAGAATCATTAAAAAAAAACAAAAAACTTATCGATTTCAACCATGCTAATGCCTCTGCATAATTTGACACATGGGATATCATGGTTAAAGATATAGTCGATGACCAAAGCCCAATCCAAACAAAAACAATCCAACTCGATCAATATACCTCTAAACAAAAGAAACCATGGTACAATGAAGAATTAAGACGCTCTAAACAATCATTGAGAAAATCTTAGAAACTTTGGTGGAAAAGCCTGACTTCAGAATCACTTAGAAAATACAGATCACTCCTCTGTCAATACCGGGTGCTAATCAACAAAGCTAAAAAAGAATAATATGCCAAACAGATTCATGGGGTAATTTTTAACTCTAAATTACTCTTCAATGTCATTAAACACCTGATCAAGAACCCATCTCCCCTGTTCTGAGAAGTCTGCACAGGCTTCCAGTCGAACAAAGAATCAAGTTCAAGACTTTAACTATCTTACACAATGCTATTTACAGAACAGAGAACAACATAAGAATATAAGAACATAAGAAAATGCCATACTGGGTCAGACCAAGGGTCCATCAAGCCCAGCATCCTGTTTCCAACAGTGGCCAATCCAGGCCATAAGAACCTGGCAAGTACCCAAAAACTAAGTCTATTCCATGTAACCATTGCTAATGGCAGTGGCTATTCTCTAAGTGAACTTAAACTTAAACTATTAACTAAGTGAACATGGTATTCAACCATGAAGCTCGGTATAGAAAAATGTGAAATAAATAAATAAATAATAGCAGGTAATGGACTTCTCCTCCAAGAACTTATCCAATCCTTTTCTAAACACAGCTATACTAACTGCACGAACCACATTCTCTGGCAACAAATTCCAGAGTAAAAAAGAACTTTCTCCGATTAGTTTAAATGTGCCCCATGCTAACTTCATGGAGTGCCCCCTAGTCTTTCTACTATCCGAAAGAGTAAATAACCGATTCACATCTACCCGTTCTAGACCTCTCATGATTTTAAACACCTCTATCATATCCCCCCTCAGTCGTCTCTTCTCCAAGCTGAAAAGTCCTAACCTCTTTAGTCTTTCCTCATAGGGGAGTTGTTCCATTCCCCTTATTTTGGTAGCCCTTCTCTGTACCTTCTCCAACGCAATTATATCTTTTTTGAGATGCGGCGACCAGAATTGTACACAGTATTCAAGGTGCGGTCTCACCATGGAGCGATACAGAGGAATTATGACATTTTCCGTTTTATTCATCATTCCTTTTCTAATAATTCCCAACATTCTGTTTGCTTTTTTGACTGCCGCAGCACACTGCACCGACGATTTCAATGTGTTATCCACTATGACACCTAGATCTCTTTCTTGGGTTGTAGCACCTAATATGGAACCCAACATTGTGTAATAGCATGGGTTATTTTTCCCTATATGCATCACCTTGCACTTATCCACATTAAATTTCATCTGCCATTTGGATGCCCAATTTTCCAGTCTCACAAGGTCTTCCTGCAATTTATCACAATCTGCTTGTGATTTAACTACTCTGAACAATTTTATGTCATCTGCAAATTTGATTATCTCACTCGTCGTATTTCTTTCCAGATCATTTATAAATATATTGAACAGTAAGGGTCCCAATACAGATCCCTGAGGCACTCCACTGTCCACTCCCTTCCACTGAGAAATTGCCCATTCAATCCTACTCTCTGTTTCCTGTCTTTTAGCCAGTTTGCAATCCACGAAAGGACATCGCCACCTATCCCATGACTTTTTACTTTTCCTAGAAGCCTCTCATGAGGAACTTTGTCAAACGCCTTCTGAAAATCCAAGTATACTATATCTACCGGTTCACCTTTATCCACATGTTTATTAACTCCTTCAAAAAAGTGAAGCAGATTTGTGAGGCAAGACTTGCCCTGGGTAAAGCCATGCTGACTTTGTTCCATTAAACCATGTCTTTCTATATGTTCTGTGATTTTGATGTTTAGAAGACTTTCCACTATTTTTCCTGGCACTGAAGTCAGGCTAACCGATCTGTAGTTTCCCGGATCGCCCCTGGAGCCCTTTTTAAATATTGGGGTTACATTTGCTAACCTCCAGTCTTCAGGTACAATGGATGATTTTAATGATAAGTTACAAATTTTTACTAATAGGTCTGAAATTTCATTTTTTAGTTCCTTCAGAACTCTGGGGTGTATACCATCCGGTCCAGGTGATTTACTACTCTTCAGTTTGTCAATCAGGCCTACCACATCTTCTAGGTTCACCGTGATTTGATTCAGTCCATCTGAATCATTACCCATGAAAACCTTCTCCATTACGCCCTTGATAACATGATCCAACGCCCTTGATAACATGATCCAGATACACAAACCACAACGCACAACAAGAACAACCAGCAAACTGTACCTAACCATACCCCCTCTTCCTTCAGCTAAGCTTTCCAACACTAGGAACAGAGCCTTCTCCATTGCGGGACCGAAAGCATGGAATTCCTTACCAGACTACTTAAGCACAATCAGCGACACCAAATCATTCAAAAAGGAGCTCAAAACTTGGTTTTTCAGACAATCACTCACAGATGGTGTTGGCTAATCTGACCGCCTACACACCAGAGACTCGATGACGCACGCAAGTTTATATGCAACTTGTGCACCCGCACGTTAACTTAATAAGTTCAAGAAGTTCTATGTTAAATTTGTTCATCTGTAATAAGTTGTTAAACTGTAAACCGGAGTGAAGGCAGCTTGCTATACCTCGGTATATAAACGATCCCAAATAAATAAATAAATCTTCAATCTTGAGCAGCAACTGCTCAACAAAGAATGCCTGCAACAAATATGCCACTCATTTCTTAGAAAAAATGACTAAAAACCCAATTCTCTATCTGCTTACCAACCATAGAAGATGAAGAAAAACACAAATCGGCCAAATGGACTGTATTCGACAGAGTATCTAAACTACAAATCATTACTAAAATAAAACCTGCAAATCACCCACATGACCCATTCCAGCTAGCTCCTTAAAACTAACAAATAGCACTATCACTCCATCAATCACATCCTTAATCACTCTCGGGTGCTTTAGAGCCTGATAGTGTGAAACAAGCTGTGATAAAGCCTATATTAAAAAATAATACCAGCATTTCTGACAGCTGAGAAAATTATAGACCAATATCCAACCTGCCCTTTCTCTCAAAAATTATTGAAAAGCAGTACTATCACAACTAGAAGACTTAACTAGATGACCAGCACATTCTACATCCAAACTGGTTCAGGAGAAATCGCTTAACCGAGACTTTGCTTGTATCCTTAATGGACCCCATATTATGGGGATTTATCAGTGACTAATCCTATTTCCTGGTACTACTTGACCTTTCGGCAGCCTTTGACACTGTTGACCATACCCTACTATGCCAGCAGATGAGAAAAATCGGAATTGATGACAGTGTAATGAAGCGGTTCACCTTCTTCCTATCAAAAAGATCATTGTAAGTCAAACTGGGTAACTATATGTCCGCCACCTTCCTGACTGATGCAGGTGTTCCCCAGGGTTCAGTGCTCTGAGTCTCTATTCAACATCTAAATGCTTTCTTTTTGCAAATTACTATCTGATCTTGGAATCGCCTTCTGCCTATACATCGATGACATTCAGTTCTACATACCATGCACCAAATCCATTGAAAATGCAAGACTAACTCTCACGACACACATGAAGGCTAACAACATGAACTATCCAAACTTAAACTAGCTCCTAAACATAAAAAAAAACTGAAATCATTGTTAAAAAGAAATCTACCTATAGTGACTCCTCAAACACTTGACATATATTACTTCAACATTACACCCTCAGACCAAGTACGGGACTTAGGTATACAGATTGACGAGAACATAACAATGGAAAAGCACATAAATAAAGTAATCAAATCGGGATATGCCAAACTGCGCTTACATAGTCTGAAACCATTGCTGACTCACGTAGACTTCTGCACGGTCCTGCAGACCCTCATCTTCTCAAATTTAGACTACTATAACTCACTTCTACTTGGAGTCCCCAACTGTCTTCTAAAAAAAACTACAATTATTACAAAATGCCGCAGCTAGACTCCTAACAGGTTCAAGGAAATTCGATCACATCTCACAATCACTGATAGCTCTTCATTGGCTACCTGTACAAACTCGAATCAACTACAAAGTCCTAACATTAATACACTCCATCATCCATTCTAACAACGCTGGTTTGGTAGCTGTAGCTCTACAATCATACAAGCTACAGAGATCATTAAGATCTCAAAACCAAAGGATTACTAGCTGTGCCATCATTACAGAATACTCACCTAACAAAAATAAGAAACCACATGTTCTCAATAGCAGGCCCAACACTATGGAACTCTACCCGAGTATCTAAGACTGACTCCAGAAACACAAATTCAAACGTGACCTAAAAACATGATTATTTTAAAATGCCTATAACCTAACTTAAAATCATCACAGAGCATGCAACCTCAAGGACAAGTCACTAAGAACTTATGTAATTGATCTAAATTCCTTATTCCAAATGTCTTATATAAAATGTATGATGTTTGACCTCATTAAGTCAATGACATGTTGATTTATAATATGTATGTCATGTTGTAAACCATTGTTATCTTTATTTGGAACAATGGTATATAAAATGGCTAAATATGGAAAATTCTAATAACCTGACCATGAAACAGAGTTATTATGGAAATATGATTTCATGATTTTCCCTATATCCTGCTCAACTACAAATGATGCAAGTAATGCATCGTGCTCTGACTTCAACTCTAGAGTTTTCCAGGAAAGCCATCAAATTCGACATATCTACTCCAGCCAGAGACTGACCGAGGCTTTAGTCCTAAGACCAGAAGAAAAAAACCTTTTATTAATACAAGGGACTAGGTCCTCAGGAATAGACAGTAGTTCTAGGAAATATCTTCTCAAAGTAATAGATGGAAGTTCCCCCATGATCTTAGAGAAACTAACCAATCTTAAAGGGTGTATTCTAGTTTTTGAGTACTTCAATATGACAAGAAAAAGATATTCTGTCTTTAGAAATTACTGCATCATCAGAACGAATGTCCTTAATGTCAGACTCCATAGACAGGATTTTGGAATGAATCCCAGGAATCTGTTTCTCGTCTGACTACTGGCTCTAACCGAGAAAACAAAGAATCAATCTTTGGCAGAATACTTCGTGATTGAGATGCCAATACTTGCTATTAACTCCTATAACACCTCCAGGGTCGGCTTAACCTAGGGAAAGGTGTAACTCGCCCAGAAGAGAAAGCTGGATCAATCAAGAAACTGGCATCAAAGATATCCCCACTGCTTCTCCACTTGCAGGCAGTAGACCAACCAAAGAGCCCCCCGTCTCCAGTGGTACAATGAATCCTTTCAATACTGATATGTACTAACATGGGCCCCCTCTACCCCCATCATAGCTCTGAGGTTATCCACTGGTGTCAGGGATGGCTCGTGAATCTGACCTCTCTCCTCAGGCGATGGATGCACATCAAGGGGCAGAGGGAAACCTCCTCTGGTGAGCTTGCTTCAGCTCTCAATGGGGAATTCCTCCCCCCCCCCCCCCAAAAAAAAAAAGCTCCAGAGGCCAGGAAGGAGGTAATTAATTGCTGATTGTCCAAGTAGAGGAAATCGAGAGAAAACCCTCACCTTTTCTTTTAGCCAGCATATTGACAAAATTAGCACAGGAAGGACAAAGAGCAGCCTTATTTGGCCTCACATCTTGCCCTCTCTCCTCAATTTCCATCAGTTTGAAAGTAAGATATACTTAGAATTTAATGCAGTTCCTACTTTCCACAATTCTGAGTGATGTCAGTTTTCAATGCAAATTACAAAGCAAATGTAGAATTAGCTAAACAGAGTACACAATTCCATTGTAATAAAAACGGGGTAAAATTAGAATTAAATGATTTCTAAACTTCTAGGCCCAGAATAACTAGCCTGATAACTAAGCTTTCAGCAGAGCAGAATATTTATTTGATTGTTAAAATTTATAGCATCTGAGCTGAAAGTTAATTTCTACAGCAGCAGCATAATTGTGGATTTAAAAATGTTCTATTAGCAAATGTGAAAGTTCGAATTTTTTGTGCTCATGTCCCTAATTCTTCTGCAGAAGTGGTCAGTGCTGTCTCCTGCCCCTGAGGGAAATACACTCAAGCATCAAACTTGGAGGCATTTAACAGAGTTTAGCCAACTTCAGCACTTTCCTGATATATAATTCTCAAATAAAGTGCAGTACACCCCCTAAAAAAAGATTTTCTTAATCAGGGTTTGGTGTGTATCAGAGACTCATATTCTGCCTGTCCAACTATATTACTCCTGGGAGAATTCTGTGCAAAATTCTGCATACATTTTGTTGAATTAACACAATATACGGTAATTCTTTAAGTAATAATTAAAAATGCAATAGAGAAAAAAAATTACTACTCAGATGCAGAGTTTAACATTTTTAATGCAGATTTCCCCCCGAACAACTGTGAAAATGCATCATCAGCCCCTCCTCTTCAGGCTTCAACCCCTCTCCCCATTCTCCCTTATACCTCTCTCTTCTCATGTACTCACTCACTTAGTCTTCTCTCAAACCAGATCTCTCTGCTACCCACCAGATTAAACCTCCAACTTTCTTTCCCACCTTCCCCCCCCACCTGGGGATCAACACTAATCTCCCTGCACTCGCTCAACCCCCATTTCCAGTTGTCCCTCCCCTTTCTACACCCCATCCCCAGGCTCAACTTCCCTCCAGGCCTCTCTTCCAATCTCCCAACAGCCTCAATTCCCTCCCCCCCCCCTCCTTCACTTCAGGCTGTTCAGTTCGGAGTTAACAGTCTGCTTGGAGTTAGCAATCTGATGTATTTTAGGAGAGTTGGGGGTGGATCCTTGGACCAGTGGCAGATGACGACGCCCTTGGGGAAGACCCTGAGAGGGACCAACGGTCAGGCTCAGAGTTAGGAGACAGACACACACTAGTTCTTTTATTAGACAGTATACTGAACCACCAGAGGTGGCAGTAGTGAGCTGGAATGCCCGGCTGGGCTGTAGTCCCTCAGATACAGGAACAGCGATCCCTGGAGGCTGAGCTGTAGAGAAACTGAAATATAGTGAGTAGGCAGGGTATGCAGAGTTCATGTATCTAACCTGATGGTAAGACTCACACAGTGTCTCATAGAAGCCCAGGAGCTGGAATGTATAGGCCCTCGTGGAGCGAGTACCTGGTTCCAGAGAAAGCCCTAAGAGAGTGCTGGTAACTCACAGATGTAGTAGGCAGAAGTGAATTCGAAAAAGTCCGGGAACAAGGGCCCTCGAGGAGCGAGTACCGGTTCCAGACTGCAATCTACAAAGTAAGAGAGAGAGCAAGGCCCCCGAGGAGCGGGTACCCCTGGTTAGTGCGAGGAGGCAGAGTAGCTTAGGTAGCAAAACCCTTGCTAACTCGATCTGTTAGCAAATTCTAAGACCTTGAATATCCATCGCGGGTGACGTCATCTTCGGGGGACGCCCCCGAGGTTCGCACCATTGCTTCAGTCGGGGCCGTGCGTGCGTGCCCCTAGGCCTCCAAGAAACATGGCGGTTTGCAGCGTGGAGCTGGTCCGGGGACGCCGAAGGAACTTGGCAGGGGGACGCCGCAGCAGCCAATCTTCCCGTGGGCGAAGAGGGAGGCACCAAAGAAGTGAGGAGGGCAGAGAGATGGTGTTGGGAACCGACGGACACAACACAGACTTCTTTTGGGGCTGTTGCCCCTTTAAGCTTCTCAGCCCTGATGTCATTACTGTCCCAAATTGAAAAAGAGAAGCTCTGGGACAGCTTTTAAAAAAAACCCTGAGAAGCCTAGCTTCCTGACCGGCTTGCTCCAGCATGGGCGACAGAACCAGCTGGTAATGACTGTGCGTCGGGCTTGCAGTGAACAGGGCGGGTAAGTGCCTGAACAATCAGGACAGTGTCAAAGAGAAGCAAACAGTGCTGGCATGAAGGAGACTGCCTCCTTTCTCTCCTGGCTAGCACAGACCTATGCATGTGCCTCTTACCTCCTTCGGCTAGGCCCAGTGTTGCTCAATGGACTTATTCTGTACACAAAGTATAAATTCTGCATTGCACAGTTGTGCAGAATTTCCCCAGAAATACTATATGCATAGCTTCTCTCATTCACTTCCGACTTCTTGAATGTCTTCAGTGCTGCTGCTCTTTCAGGTGTAAACTTCCCTTCCTTTTGCTGTTTTCATGACCTTTTGAATACTATTTCTGTGCTGCATACTCCACTGAAACAGTCTTCACTAAAGTACCAAAAGATGTCCTGGCTTAGCTCTGAGGTCATTTTTTATCCTCCTCCTTTTGACATTTTTCCTGGCTTTGACCCTATAAGACCGCACATTATCCTCATCAGCTTTTAGTCTTTGAATGCCACTGTTTGGTTTTCTTTGCCAGATGCTCCTTGATTATTTCTCTTGCTAGATTTCCTGTTGCTAGTTCCTCAAGATTTGATTTTACTTTTTGTGTTATGCCCGTTTCCTTGGCTACTTCATTTAGGAGATTATGTATCGAATAGGAATGACACCTAGTGTTCAGATTCTAGGGCGTGATTGCAGGGTTTCAAAAGAGAGCCTGGTGCATGGCCCCTGGCCCAGGGACTGTTGCTACAGTGACCAGACTAGACATGTTGGGTGTGGGGGAAGAATATAAAATATGGAAAACAATTCCCATGTAGTTTCAAATGAATTCTCATGTTGCCAACTCCCAGCCCTGGTTCTGATTGAGCTGGAAGTACAGAGGAGCAGAAGGAAATTGCTGAGTCAAAAAAAAAATCACAGTATGACCCCCCAAGGTGGGATTTTTGTAAATAGTTTTTAGTGTGTACAGTAAACACACAGTGTATTCTGAAAAATATCATGTTTAGTACATAGACCCTATAATTATTCTCTTTCAAATAACACCTCTATTCTGATGATATCTAGAACTCTGTGCTTGAACGCCTCCTATCCATCTAGCTGTCGTTTTCTCTCCACATATTTTTTGTAAAACACTTTTATTATTCTTATACTGATTATGTGGTATATAAATGTGCTAAATATGCATCTCTACCATATGTAGCACAGTGTAAAAACTGAGTCCTTGTCTTCCTCCTATGCCTTTTTCATTACCATATTTCCGCACCCATTACTCTGACGTTGCATTTGGTTCTTTAACTCACATTCGCTCCCCTATTAAATCTTGCCAGTGGCTTTGGTTTCCACAAGTTATGGGTAGAGTCTTACCAATGGTTAAAAAATCCTGCAGCACAATTTTTGAGAATTTGCAGCAATTCTACTTCATACTTGCATAAATTTTGCCTATAATTTTTTTTCTACTGCTTTATTGAAGGAAAGTCAATAACATGCAGACTGCTCTAAAGCAAGTACATAAATCTGATTACACATTCAAAAACTAGAATGTATGACCATTTGCATCAGATCCTATGAAGTTAATAGTATTTCTCCCCCGCCCCTAGCAAAATCAATGTCTTCCATATAATCCTATGATCAGGATATGAATCCATTATCCGTCAACCACTCCATCCTACTCAAGCAACTTTCGAACATAGGAATTTCAGGAGCTGCACTATCATGGTTCAACACATTCCTCAGTAACAGAGGCTATAAGGTCAAGATCCATAATAAGGAATCCTCCTTCTATCCTTCTTCTTTAGGAGTTCCTCAGGGCTCCTCCCTCTCCCCTACACTCTTTAATATTTACCTCCTTCCGCTTTGCCAACTACTAACCCACTTGAAACTAACTCACTTCCTATACGCAGACGATGTGCAGATCTTGATCCCCATTACAGAAACCATCACTAAAACTCTTGAATTTTGGGAACGCTGCCTTAAAGAAATCAACCTCCTCCTCACGAGTTTAAACCTGATATTAAATACAGCTAAGACGGAACTTCTTATCTCACCAGAAAATAGCAACCCACCTCCATGTCCTCCAAACATTCCACCTACCACCCAAACAAGGGACCTAGGAATAATTATCGACAACCATCTTAACTTAAAATCCTTCATTAAACAAACTACTAAAGACGGATTCTATAAACTTCAGGTACTTAAAAGAATCAAACCGCTCCTGCATGTGCAAGACTTTAGAACGGTCCTTCAAGCAGTTATCTTTTCTAAGATAGATTAATGCAATGCGATCTTACTAGGTCTCCCCTCCGCTTCTATCAAACCCCTTCAGATGCTCCAGAACTCAGCTGCAAGAATCCTGACCAACACCAGGAGAAGAGATCACATCTCTCCCACTCTCAAGAGCTTGCACTGGTTGCCAGTACACTTCAGAATTATCTACAAATCCATCACTATCATCTACAAGGCTATCCACCACCAAACAACGCTCGATCTACAAATACCACTCAAACTACACACATCCACCAGACCCATCAGAGAAGCCTACAGAGGATCACTCCAAGTTCCCCAAACCAAAACCACTCACCACCTAACCTTCAGAGACCGAGCCTTTTCCACAGCTGGACCTTCAATATGGAATTCTATTCCTCCGGATCTGAGACAAGAACCATGCCTACCTACTTTCAGAAAAAGGCTTAAGACTTGGCTATTTAAGCAAGCCTTCCCAGACCCCAATTGAAGGACAGCAACATCATATAAGAGACTTCACAATATAATGTAAATTATTAATATTAACTACTCTGTTATCTTACTCTAATTCTCTCCCCAGTTATATGATCCTTGTTATATTGTAACTTCAAGTTATCTCTGCATTTGTCTATGTTCCGTTATTTCGTTCACACCCCCTTTGTTATATGTAAACCGGCATGATGTGGTTTCTAACCACGAATGCAGGTATAGAAAAACCCTAAATAATAATAAATATTATATAAGACAACTTTTCCATATCATACTAAAGAAAACCATAAATACTTGGAATTCTCTAATGAAACCTAAGTCCTTTGTGGAAAGACTAAGTGAATTCTTTGCTTCTGTGTTTACTAATGAGGATGTTGGGGAGGTAGATAGTTTTCAAGAGTGATGATTCAGATGAGCTGAACCAAATCAAGGTGAAAGTGGAAGATGCAGTAGGTCAGATTGTCAAACTGAAAGAACTCAAAAATGAAATTTCAGACCTATTGCTAGTAATGTGTAACCTGTCTGACCATTTAATCTTACTCTTGTTTCTGTCTTTTAACCAGTTTATAATCCACAAAAGGATGTCTCCAGTCCCATGACTCTTTAATTTTCTTGGAAGCCTCTCATGAGGGAATTTGTCAAATGCCTTCTGAAAATCCAAATTTACACCGGCTCAACTTTATCCACATATTTATTAATCCCTTCAAAAAAATATGGCAGACTTATGAGGCAAGACTTCCCTTTGACAAATCCATGCTGGCTGTGTCCCATTAAACTGTCTTGTCTATATGTTCTGATTTTATTCTTTAGTTTCCATGATTTTTCCCAGCACTAAAATCAGGCTCACCAGTCTATACTTTCCTGGATCAACCCTGGAGCCCCTTTTAAATATTGGGGTTACTTTGGCCACCTTCCAGTCTTCAAGTACAATGGATGATTTTAATGTTTTATCAGTGGAGTGCCTCCAAGATCTGTACGTGGACCAGTGCTTTTTAATATATAAATGATCTGGAAAGGGGTACGACGAGTGAGATGATCAAATTTGCAAATGACATAAAATTATTCAAATTAGTTAAATCACAAGTGGATTGTGATAAATTGCAGGAGGATCTTGAGAGACTGAAAGATTGGGCATCCAAATGGCAGATGAAATTTAATGTGGACAAGTGCATGGTGATGCATATAGGGAAAAATAACCCATTCTGTAGTTACACGATGTTAGGTTTCACATTAGCAGTTACCACCCAGGAAAAGATCTAGGCGTCATAAAAGACAATACATAGAAATTGTCTGCTCAGTTTGCTGCGGCAGTCAAAAAAGCAAACAATGTGTTAGGAATTATTAGGTAGGGAATGGTGAATAGAACGGACAGTGTCATAATGTCTCTGTATCGTACCATGATGAGACTGCATCTCGAGTACTGTGTGCAGTTCTGTTCGACACATCCCAAGAAAGATTTTCCTAGCGTGTATCCAGATGGACTTAGGACCAAAGGTCTCTCCCCCAGTTGAAAATTCCTGAGGCGATTTCCAAGATCCCTCAGAGGTGTGCCTTAATCCGATAGCCGGTTCCTGGCATGGACTTTGCTGCTCAAACAGCTGAAAGGCAGTGGGTGCAGGAAGCTGAGCGAGGCGGTGACTGCCAAAGCTCTCTCCCCGTAGACAGTCTCTGTACTCAGTCGGTAAGTGCTGAGCCCAAGATAGTTTAAAAAAAAAATAGTTACCTTCAGAGATGATTAGAGGGGTTTTGGTAATACTTGCTTCGGTCTCCTTGTGCAACGCACCATACCGATGACATTCTCGATTCTGTTTGGGTAAGGGTAAGTGAGCTTCTGAGCGGCCCCCCTGGTGGGCTAGGCTTCGATTTACACGCGGTGTGCTGACCACGTGGTAGGCGGTGGCGGCGCCATTTTGCATGTGTCTTTGTGCATGCCATATTGCCCGCTATAGGATGTCAGTATGTGCAATATGCTTACTTATGCGTGCAATCTAGTAAGCGCAGGGTACAGGAAGAGCTGGGCGCATGGGCCCTGCCTAGGCGCTCGAAATTTGTGCGCATAAATTTTTAAGCACACGCAGATTGAAGGCACAGTTTCCACCGCCAATGGCACCGGTAGCCAAGAAACATAAGCACCTTTCTCTGTGCTGCTTGTCATATTAGGGCTTCACAGTCTGACCTGTATTCCAACTTGTGTCAGCAGTGTGAGGAAGCCCAAGGGGAGTTGGCCTCCCCAGACTTTGCTAAGCCTGGCTCCTCCCATTCACATGATGGGTTGGCCACAGCCTTAACTGGATGTACTCCAGATCTGAGTAAGCCCTTGACTGGGTCATCCGTGGGAGAGGGAAACTCAGCTGGATCCACCCCAGTTCCCCCTGGGATAGGCATGGACCCGGCGGCCTCTTCTTGGGTGGAATGTTTTCTAGGGGCTACAGCCATTGTACAGGTGCAGTCCTCTACCTCGCTTGCCCCTGTCTGGACGGAACCCCAGCCAGTAACCCCTTCCCCATTCCTTTCAGCAGACCTCGAGGCATACCTTGCCTTACCAAGGGTATCCCTAGTAGGTGGCATGGCACTTAAAGATGCACAGGATAGGAAAATAGTCTGCATTGAAACAGGCCTTTGAGGCTATGAGCATAAATCTTCAGGTGGCTGCATTGTTGCGAGATCTGGGCTGCATTTGGCGCAAGGTGCCCAAAAGGAGTTAGGGAAGGATTCTCCATCATTGGAATCCAGAGCAACATATTTGGCTGATGCTGGGTACGATTTGCTGAAGCAGATCAATGATTTCTTGAGCTTTAACCACTTTTGGATGGAAACCTTAAAATCAGTGATCATGGTGGTGCAGAAGGGGGAATATCTGACATAATTGGATCTGACAGAAGCATGTCTTTATGTTTTGATCCTAAAGGAACATCAATGCTTCCTGCAATTTGTGGCACAGGCCAAGCATGTTGAGTTTAACCATGGCTCCCAGGATCTTCTCAGAAGTGATGGTGGTGGTGGCAGTGACACTGCGCAAGGAAGGTATCTTTAGTGCACCTGTGTCTGGACGATTGGCTGATAAGAGCAAAGTCCCTTCAGGAGGGTGTTTCGGCCTCAGTAATCCAGTATGGCAGGACTTGGGGTGGATTGTTAATTTTTCAGTATGCTAATATAAAGAAATATCACACACATTTCCAGTAAACCAACTGGGATAATTTGAAATAAAGGGAGAGTGGGGCACAATGAATAATAACAGTTTAATAATACAAAATATCTAAAATAGTGCTCAAAGGCATGATATAATTTATTACAAAATAGTTGAAGAAACAAATAATAGCAATAAAATTCTGCAATAAAATTACTCAGTAAGAACAGTTTCTCATAGAAATCCAATAGTCAAGTACTTGTTAAATTGTAAGAAACACTTCCTACTATCCACAGGATCTGTAATGATGATCTCTTGTTGTATAATGCTCTTGGAACAAATCTTTCAAAAAGTCGACATGTTTTGTATAGCTGCATCAGGATTATTCATCTGTACAAAGCTATTGATCTTTCTTTCCCAACAACAACATACAGTTTAAAGATGAAAATGCTTAATGCTTCTCAGTGTCTTTTCCAAGCATTGCTTCCCAATATCCTTTGTAATTTTCCTAGTTGGTTTATTGGAAATTTGTGTGGGGTGTTTCTTTATATTAGCATATTACAATATAACTACATCTCAGTGGTCTATATTATATTTGGTGTCCCTCTACTTGTTAATTTTTCAAAGCAGTCTTCACCGTCTCAGAATCTGGAGTATCTAGGGGTTCACTTCAATACCTCACCTTATGTCTCAGGATTCAGAAGTTGAGTGTTCAGATCTAGATGTTGCTAGCTGACAGGAATCCAACGGTGTGGCCTTATCTCCAGACATTCTGATCCATGGCGGCGGCACTGGATCTGGGGTGAGGGCGCATATGCCTTTGCTTAAAAGGCTTTGCTCTCCAAATGGAGCCCCCAGTCCCGTGACCATTCCGTGATGCTGCTGTTGACAATCTGTGAGGCAAATTCTACATTTGTGGCTGGAACCTGGGCATTTGGAATGGGGAGTGCCCAGCTTTGGATCATAGTCGCATCAGATGCCCATCTGTCAGGATGGGGTGCTAACTGTTAGGAGCTGTTGCTCAGGGTGAATGGACTCTCAAGGAAGCAACCTGGTCCATTTCTGAAAACCAGAGGATTTGGCTGGCTAATCTCAAGTTTGTGCTATAGATTGTGGGACAGGTGATTCGAGTAATGTCTGACAACTCCACAGTGGTAGAATACATAAATCATCAAGTTAGAACTCAGAATCCTCAGGTATCCATGGGAATGGATTTGTTTCTTCCATGGGCAGAAAATAATTTGCCGGCTTTGTAGGAGTCTCACATAGTGGGTATAGACAATATTAAGGCAGATTTTCTCAACCGAAATGTGTTAGACTCAGGGGAATGGTCTCTGTCCCGAAGAGCCTTCGATCTGATAGTCACCAAGGGGGGACTGCCAGTGTTCGATCTGATGGTGCCTAACTGGAATGTGAAGGTGCACAGGCTTTTCACCTGAAAGAGGGAAGCTTGTTTGTACAGAGTCGGTGCCCTAGTGTAGGAGTGGCGGACAGAGGGGACCCTGTATACCTTTTTTTGTTTGTCAGTATTTTCAGCTATGTTCTTAATGTATCAAATTATTCTTAACAGTCTCTGATTTATGTCTTTGTTTCTCAGTTCTAAATTCCACAGACTTGTAAGAAACTTCTCCAAGACTCCTCCTTGTTTCATCTCTGCATAGCTTAAAAGAAATTGCTTCATTTCTAATCACTGCTTTTGCAGCATCCCATACCACCCACCCTCAAATTAACATAATCTTTTCCATTAATGAAGAAATAATCAGAAATAGTCTTCGTTTAACAAATTGAGTATTTATAAGTACATTTTCATTCAGTGACCATCTTTTCTGAAAGGTTTGACCAGAGTACAGTTAAAAAGATACTGAGACCTAGGGCATGATCTGACCAAAAGATTGCACCCATGTTAGCTGATTGTACTATTGTGAGAAGACCTTTGCTACATGGAATCAATTTCATTCTTGAACGTGCACCCTAGGAAGAAGAATAAAAGGAAAAATCCTTCATTGGGTACAGATGATGCGAAACAATTGCTGGTCCTGAGTTCCTTGAAAAGTGCCGAAAACCAGTAAGGTTGCCTTAGAATAGAGGAAGACATCTTCCTCATCTTTGTCCTCTAGGGAATCTAAAACAAAATTAAAATCATTCTGCAAATGCAAGCATTGTAACAAAATGAGACAGGAAATGTAGCTGCTGGTCATTTGGCCAGTATACTGAGTAGAGGCTACCCTTTATCATGACACATCTTCTCTCCCCCTCTTTCAATCTTTACCACTTGAAAAGAATTGGTTTTATCTAATACCATAGCAATTCCCTTTTTCTCACCATAGTTAACTTTTTAATGTGCATAAAATGACTATTACTTATTGAAACGTTTTCAAGATTTTAATTTTTTTTCTTTTTAAAATGTGTTCCAACCTTTATGTGCATCTGGATAATGTATTTTGTTTTTCCTTTCAGTTCTCTCTGTTTAAACTTTTCCATTTTCTTGCTTTTCCTCTGTACTATATCCTTCTAATATAGCCTTTCTCTCCTGCTTTCAAAAATTTGCTTCATTTCCTTTTACTTACATCCAGTCCTTCATTTATCCCTTTTCTCTCCCCATTCCTGTTTGTTCATTTATTTTTCCTCCTCTTGTGCAGCTCTGGTCTTGGCTCTTATTTGCTATGAGGTGCTGGCAGCAGTAGGGAGGCAGGTGCAGGAGTGTTGACTGCGGGAGGGATATGGTATGTCCTGGAATGGCAAGAGAGGGAGGAGAACCCTGCATATTCAGAAACGGTGATGAAGATGCAGTGCTTTTGTATCAGTTCATGTTAAAAATAGCTAGTCAGACATTTTGCAGAAAACAGAGCCCCAGTGTGTGTGTAGCTCTTGCTTCCTCTAGGGTATTTGCTCTGCCCTGCCAATAATTACCACTGTGCCAGAGTGACATTTCAGAAGGAGAAGGCTCTGAGTAAGTCCCATTGCTTTTTCAGGCATCGGTCACGTTCCATGATGTCGCCGTCTATTTCTCTGAGGAGGAGTGGCAGCTGTTAGAAGAATGGCAGAAGGAGCTGTACAGGAATGTGATGATGGAGATTCATGGAGCCCTGATCTCACTGGGTAAAGATTTCTTTGTAATTCTATTTAACAAGTGGACATGTAGTCAGAGATGATTACTTCACAAGCCTTCAGACACCTACACGTGAATGCATTAACTGTGGTGCATGGTGGTGAAGTGACTTAAGTGGTAATGAAACCCTTTATCTGTCCCTCAGTTGGTGTTAGAAACTATTGAAGCCAGTGTCAGAACTAGTATCCTCATACTGCCTATCTGTTTCTTCAGGCTATGGAATTCTTAACCCTGACGTTCTCTTCCGGTTTAAAAAAGAGGAAGAATCGTATTACAGGGACCAGCAGAAGTCCAAGGGGAAAGAAAGAGTTGTTGATCTCAGCACAGGTAAGAGAAGAGTTCTGTGATCCAGAGCTAGAGAGAAATTATTTTTATCTGTGATAAATCTTTAAACTGATAGAAGCTTTTTTCATGCAGCTAGGGAATCTATTTTTAATGTCCTTACACACTTTCAGCCCCACATGTCTGTATGGGGCACCCTTTGTGGTATGACAGTTACCTACATAACCATATCCTGGACTACTTTTAGTATTCAGTGGCATTCTCCCCCCCCCCCTTAATATATTGAAATTACTCTAGTATGCTCTCACTGGCAACTACCTACTTGAGAGATGCAGAGATAGAAATGATCTCCAGATTTCCTGCTAACAATACTGCACTTACACAAAGTGATGAGTTGCTAGTGTCTTTTCTATGATAGCATTGCTCTGATTTATATGGAGGAATGCATGCCAGTGCTCTCTTAATTGCCACATTACAGCGACACAGCTTTAGAGAGTGCAAAATACTTCTTTGGATTGAAGAAGCAGAATTGCACTTGAATGGCATGAATAGTATGATCAAGAGTCACTTATTCAACTTCACTTGAATACTTTTACACCTTGAGTGTGATGGAATAACAGAATCTACAATAGGGACTCTAAAGTGAAAAGGTTTAGGACATGGCCCACTTTCACAAGTACTTTCCTAGCATGTAGATAGTTGGATTCAGGACCAGTGGGTTATGCTCCTCTGCCAGCAGATGGAGTCTGAGCAAACTGACGTCACAGTATATATACTTCTGCAGCGACATCAGCCTGCCAGTATTCTCAGTCTCCAGCAGATGGTGGACGTGCATCTCCCTACTGGATATTGCTTCAGATTTTAGAAGGAGAATTTTGTAAAGAAAAGAGAGAGCCCCACTCTTCTGCGGTGATACCATATGGGCCCTCCTCCAGTTGAGAATTCCTGAGCTGATTTCCATGGTCCCTCAGATATGTGCCTTGGTCTGGTAGCAGGTTTTTCAGTCAGTGTGGACTTAGTTGATTGTACAGCTTTAAGGGCAATGGGTGCAGGAAGCTGAGCATGGGGGTGTCGGCAGATGCCCTCTCTCCCTGCAGCCGGATACTGTCTCTGTACTCAGCCAGGAAGGACTGAGCTCAGGTAAGTTTAAAAAAAAAAAAAAATCAGAGACAGAGTAGAGGGATTATGTTGGACTTCCCCCGGTCTCCATGATAGACTGTCCGTTCTAACAGAGCAGCCCTGGTGAACTAGGCCCCGCTATTAGGCTTTTTCCTGTGCGCCGCATGGTAGGCTGTGGCGGTGCTTTTGCACACTTTGCTGCGTGTTTGACTGCTGTCTACAGGACTGTGCGCAGTGCATCTGGCTATGCGTCCAAATTGTGCACCTGGTTTCTTTTGGGTGTGCTCCCTGTGCACCATTCTAAAATGTATCGGTTTTGCGCTCAGGTTTGGCGCAGTGTCAGTGCACTTAGTTTTGCGGTGCATAGACTTGGGCGCCCAACGTTTGTGCACATAAATTTTGTGTGCTTATTTTTTTTTCAGCGCAAATTGGCTGGACGCACATCTTCATTCGCCTGACGACCTAATGGCACCGGTGACCAAGAAACCTAAGCACCTTTCTCTGTGTGTTGCCTGTCATATTCAGGCATCTCAGCCTGGAGGGCCCTTTAACATGTGTCAGCGCTGCTTAGAGGCTCAAGGAGAATTATCTTCCTCTGATTTTGCTAAACCTGGTTCTTCCCAGCTTGATGATGGCCAGGTTAAGGACTTGTCCGAAGGAATGCCTAACCTTGGAACTTCCTTCACTGGTTCCTCCTCAGAGGATGACAGTTTAATGGGCCCCCACACAAGTCTCTTCTGGTTTTGGCATGGATCCTTCTGCCTTTCTTGGGTAGAATTTTTCCAGGGATTGCAATCCTTTCTTCAGGCGCAGTTCTCAGTCCCCGCCCTATTCTGTCAGGTCAGAGCTGCAGGTGATGGCCCTCCCTCTTCCAATTCTATATTTAATTGCCAAAGCACACCTCTGTTAGTTGCGGGTATTCCTGACAGGAATCCGCAAGGCAGCAGGAATCCACAATGATGAGGCAGATCCTGACTCTCTGGAAGATGTGGAAATTCCTCTGGGACTGGAACCATATAGGACTATGTTGCGATTCTTTCATAGATATGAACTGCCGGCCCTGATTTTCCCTTTGAAGATGCTGGAAGTGCCTGGGTCAGATTCTATGTCTGAGCCAAAGAAAAATCCTATTTTGGTTTCCTTGCGTAAAGACTCTTGTTTTTTCCCTGTTATGGAAGCCATTCAAGAATTGATTAATCTTGAATGGGATGCACCGGAGGCAAATTTCAAAGGGGATCGTACATTGGAAGGCCTGTACCCCCTGGATCCAATGGTGAGAGTGTCAGTGTTTTCTGAAAGTGGATGCGCTTGTCTGTGCCATCTCTAAGCGGACGACTATCCCCATGGAGGGAGGAGCACCTTGAAGGATGTGCATGATAGGATTGAGGCCATCCTTAAGTAAGCATTTGAAGCAGTGGCAGTGACATTGTAGATAGCTTCCTGTTGTGCCCTGGTGACTCGCTCTTGTCTGCTACTCTCTCAGAAGGTTAATGATTCTGGCGTGAATTCCAGAGCAGTTAAGGAACCCACCACTGCCTTTTTAGCAGAGGCAGATCGCGATTTGGTCCACACCTTGGCTAGAGAAATGGCTTTGGTAATAGCGGCCAGGTGTCACTTATGGCTGCAAAATTGGTTAGCCGATGCAACCTCCAAAGATAATTTTTTGAAATTGCCTTTTAAAGGCTCACTCTTGTTTGGGAGTGAGTTGGAGAAACTGGCCAATAAATGGGGTGAATCCTTGGTTCCCGGAGGATAAGAAGCAGTTGTAGCACCCCTTTTGTATGAGGGGTTGTCTCAGGGGTTCCAAGCGGTTTCGTTCCGACAGAGGGTCGAACTTTCAAAACACACTGCCTTTTGGCAGGTCTTAGTCCTTTTGTCCCAGACAGCCCAAGTGAGGCGCGGGCTCAGGTAGTGGATCCTCCCAAGCCTCACAATGAAGGTTTGCCGACCCACCCTCGTGAACAAGAAATAGGGGGATGCCTCGCTCTCTTTTATCAAAAATGGGTCGAGATCTCATTCGATCAGTGGGTCCTGGAGGGGATATGAGAAGGAATGGAATTTCGCAGTGCTTCTCGGGACGTATTCATGGTATGTCCTTGCCATTCCCCGCAGAAGTAGCAGGTAGTGGAATCTATGCTGTCAAGGCTCCTCAGTCTGAGGGCTGTGGTTCTAGTGCCTACATCTCAAGAAATTACAGAGCAATATTACATGTATTTTGTTGTGCCCAAGAAGTAGGGCTCCTTTTGTCCCATCCTGGATCTCTAAGGAGTCAACTGTCATTTACGCCTGACTCATTTTTGCATGGAAACTTTGCACTCAACGATAATTGCTGTTCAGTCGGGGACGTTTCAGACTTCCCTGGATTTGTCCAAGGACTACCTCCATATTCCCATCCGATTGGAGCACCAAGGTTTTCTTCGTTTCGTGGTGTTGGGGCACCATTATCATTTTCGGGCGCTGCCTCTTGTGTACCCACTGCTCCCAGAACATTTTCCAAAGTTATGGTGGTTGAGGCAAAGAGTTGAGAGAGGATGGAATCCTAATACACCTGTATTTGGACAACTTGCTGATTCGAGCCAAGCCTCTGGAAGAGAGCCGCCTGGTGAACTGCAAGGCGATCTCCTTGTTGTAGGAGCTTGATTGGTTGGTGAACTTAGCCAAGAGCAGTCTTCAGCCATCTCGGTTGTTAGAGTATCTGGGTGTTCGGTTTGACACAAGGCAGGACAAAGCTTTCTTGGCAGAAGGTCTGATTCAGAAGCTGATGTTGCAGGTGCGCTTTTAATGAACACTATACGCCTGACAGTGTTGTCCTATCTACAGGTACTTTGTTTGATGGCAGCAACCCTGGAAGTGGAGCTGTAGACGAGAGCACCTATGCGTCGTCCTCAGCACTCCTTGCTGTCTCATTGGAACCCATAGTCTCGGGACTATTTGGTTCAGCTCCACTTACCAATAGAAATCTGCTCTCACCTCCAGTGGTGCTTGCAAGAGGATCATCTGAGAGAGGGTAATTCCCTGACATTGCCTGACTGGTTGAAGCAGCAGATGTGAGTCTCCAGGGTTGGGAAGCTCACTGTCAGGAACTAACAACGCACGGACACTAGAATACAGAAGAGTCTCTGGAGCATCAATTGCCTGGTAGCCCGGGCAGTCCAGTTAGCGTGCTTGCAGTTCAGTGACAGACTGCAGGGTCAAACGGTCAGAGTAATGTTGGACAACGCAATGACAGTGGCTTATATCAATTATCAGGGAGGAACCAAGAGCCAGCAAGTGTCGCAGGAAATAAACCAACTTATAGACTAGGCAGAAGGGCAATTCCAGGTGATCTTGGCCTCACATTTCAGGAAAAGACAATGTAAGAGCAGACTTTCTCAACAGGGAGAGTCTAGACCCAGGAGACATGGGTATTGTTGGACGAGGTGTTTCAGCTGATGGTGGATCGCTGGGGTCTTCCATTCCTAGATCTACTGACAACTTCTCACAATGCGAAGGTTCCTCAATTCTTCAGTCACAGGAGAGATCAGAGGTCCTTGGGTATCGATGCTCTTGTGCAGGTCTGGCTGGAAGTCAAGCTGCTGTATGCCTTTCCTCCTTGGCCCCTGTTGGGCAGAATAGTTTGTAGGAGCAAAGGCCACAGGGAGATGGTGCTCCTGGTGGCACCAGATTGGCCCAGAAGACCATGGTATGCAGATCTGCAAAGATTCCTGGTAGAGACTCCCTTTGCCTTCTGGCTTACATGAATCTGTTGCAACAGGGGCCTGTCCTTCACTAAGATCCAACTCTGTTTTGTCTTACACTATGGCCCTTGAGAAGGCTTGCTTGTTGAAGCATGGATATTCTTCTGCGGTGATTGCCACCTTGCTACAAACTCGAAAGTTCCCCACTTCCTTAGCCTATGTGCGGGTTTGGCAAGTGTTTGAGACTTGGTGTGACGATCGAGGTATTCTTCAGTAAAGATTACGCTCATTTTGGGATTTTTGCAGGATGGGTTAAATAAAGGGTTGGCCCTTAATTCCTTGAAAGTACAGGTTGTGGCTCTTGCCTGTTTCAGGGGCCAGGTGAATGATGAATCCTTCTCATCCTGCTGTGGCCCATTTCTTAAAGGGAGTGAAACATTTTTGTCCTCTTTGTGGTTACCGATTCCTTTGTGGAGGAAACAGAGTAGGATTAAATGGTCAATTTTCTCAGTGGAAAAGGGTAAACCGTGGAGTGCCTCAGGGATCTGTACTTGGACCGGTGCTTTTCAATATATATATAAATGATCTGGAAAGGAATAAGACGAGTGAGGTTATCAAATTTGCGGATGATACAAAATTATTCAGAGTAGTTAAATCACAAGCGGATTGTGATACATTAAAGGAGGACTTTGCAAGACTGGAAGATTGGGCAACCAAATAGCAGATGAAATTTAATGTGGACAAGTGCAAGGTGTTGCATATAGGGAAAAATAACCGTTGCTGTAGTTACACGATGTTAGGTTCCATATTATGAGCTACTACCCAGGAAAAAGATCTAGGCATCATAGTGGATAATACTTTAAAATCGTCGGCTCAGTGTGCTGCAGCAGTCAAAAAAGCAAACAGAATTTTAGGCATTATTAGGTAGGGAATGGTTAATAAAACGGAAAATGTCATAATGCCTCTGTCGCTCTTTGGTGAGACCGCACCTTGAATACTGTGTACAATTCTGGTCGCCGCATCTCAAAAAAGATATAGTTGCGATGGAGAAGGTACAGAGAAGGGCAACCAAAATGATAAAGGGGATGGAACAGCTCCCCTAGGAGGAAAGGCTGAAGAGTTTAGAGCTGTTCAGCTTGGAGAAGAGATGGCTGAGGGGGGATATGATAGAGGACTTTAAGATCATGAGAGGTCTTGAACGAGTAGATGTGAATCGGTTATTTACACTTTCGAATAATAGAAGGACTAGGGGGCATTCCATGAAGTTAGCAAGTAGCACATTTAAGACTAATCGGAGAAAAATCTTTTTCACTCAACACAGAATAAAGCTCTGGAACTTGTTGCCAGAGGATGTGGTTAGTGCAGTTGTGTAGCTGGGTTCAAAAAAGGTTTGGATAAGTTCTTGGAGGAGAAGTTCATTAACGGCTATTAATCAATTTTACTTAGGGAATAGCCACTGCTATTAATTGCATCAGTAGCATGGGATCTTCTTAGTGTTTGGGTAATTGCCAGGTTCTTGTGGCCTGGTTTGGCCTCTGTTGGAAACAGGATGCTGGGCTTGATGGACCCTTGGTCTGAACAGCATGGCAATTTCTTATGTTCTTATGTCTTTACCTGGTGTTGAATTTCTTGGTGGGCTCTATATTTCGACCGCTGCATAGCCTTTTCTTGCGGTTATTGACCTTGAAAACAGTGTTTCTGGTGGTGATATGTTCTACGTGTTGAATTTCTGAGCTGCAGGCCTTTTCTTGCCGGAAGCCGTTCCTTCGGATGTCTCCTGGAGCAATATAGCTGCATACTGTTGCCTTTTTCTTGCCTAAAGTGGTCTCGGATTTTCTTTTGAATCGGTCCATTTCCTTGCCATCCTTGGATAAAGAAAGAAATGCGGAAGAGTATCACTTGTTGCATCTCTTGGGTGTCAAGAGACATGTCGTGCGGTATCTGGAGGTTTCTAAGCCGGATCGTCTGTCTTCAAGGTGGAGGAAAGCAGGGCAAACCAGCTTTGAGGGCTACAATAGCTCGCTGGATTAAGGAGGTAGTCACGGCCGTGTATGTGGATGCTGAAAAGCCATTCCCTCCTCAGGTTAGGCTCATTTCACTAGGGCTCAGGCAGTGTCATGGGCGGAGGTTAGATTGTTGTTTCCCGTCGACATTTTCCGAGCTGCAACGTGGTCCTCACACACATTTTCCAGGCATTATCGTTTGGATCTGCAGGCCTGAGAGGACGCAACCTTTGCATGTGCGGTGTTGACTAGACCACGGGCAGCCTCCCACCCTATTCAGGAGTAGCTTGGGTACATCCCACTGGTCCTGAGTCCATATTTCTGCATGCTAGGAAAGGAGAAATGATCACTTACCTGATAATTTCATTTTCCTTAGTGTAGACATATATGGACTTAGCTTCCCGCCCTTGGCTGCTGAATGATTGTGTTAATGGTCATCCTGTGGGGCTATGTGTTCCAGGGGATTACTGGTAAGTGTTCATTTAGTCCCTAGATTGAGGTACATAGATTCATTGCCTGAGTTCATTGTTTCCTATTGGTTAAGTACGGTAATGGATGTCTGTTTTTAATCAAGTTTTTTGCTAGTCTGTCCCTAGTTGCATTTGGCAGGCTGATGTCACTGCAGGGGTATATATACTGTGACATCAATTTGCTCCGTCTCCATCTACTGGCAGAAGTGTATAACCCACTGGTCTTGAGTCCATCTGTGAAACATTTCTTGACATTCTGTCTGCTTTAGGTTGGGAACAGATCATAAGGAATTCTACTCACAAGACTGGATATACCCTCGATTTACTATTCATAAATAATGATATTGCTGAATATACCCCTGCAACTTGTACTCCTCTTCTCTGGTCTGATCACAGCCTAATTCAAGCAACCATATCCTTTAAATCTAACGTTCCTGCTATTAAGCATGAATCTAATGTTTCTTATCGTAAACCGATCAAGATGGATGATTTAATTGTAAAGCTACCAGAAGTTCTAAACGATATTAATTATGCTAATATCGAGAAATGCTATTGAGTCATCGTTCGACATTACTACCATCATTGCTGATTAACTTAACCCTGTTATTACTAAAAGTCTTAAACAACAGGAAAAATAAGCTCTGATATAATATTGAAATAAGAGTCAAAAAGACGACTTAGACAAAAAGAAAGAACATGGCGAAAATATCTTTCCAACAAAACATTGGGGATTTACAGAGCCTTCCTCTCAAAATATAGATTAATACTACAAAACAATATTTTACTAAAAAAATTCAAGACATTAGGTTTAATCCTAGAATGTTATTTCCCATGATCCAAACTCTAACAAAAGATATGTTAGGGAATGACTAAGTCTTACCAGGCAATAAATGTAATGACTTGCGTCGTCTTTTTTTTTTTTTTTTTTTTTTTTTTAAGGAAAAGATTCAAAACCTTCTTAATAAGATCCCCCTCTCCATCCCCCGAGATGTGCAGTCTTGGTCCTTATTTGAAAACGTTTCTCTCTTAAACATTGAAACAATTATAAAAAAGTTAAATCATGCTACACATCCTTTAGATTCAGTCCCCATCTCAACTTTAAAATTAGTGGTTCAGACAATTTCTTCTTCCATTGCTAAGATAATGTATCTTGCCTTCAGATAATGAGATTTTTCTCTTTAAAATGTGCAGTTGATAATTTCAGACCTATATCAAATCTACCATTTATATCTAAGATCTTAGAAAAAGTAGTACAGGCCCAACTCGCAGAGCATATTGATACAAATAATATTTTTCCTTCTTAATTCGGGTTCAGAAAACATTTTAATACCAACTCATTATTGCTTGCTCTATCAGACACCATACTAAGGGGATTTGATGCAGGCCAGTCATATTTATTGGTATTACTCGACCTGTCAGCTGTCTTTGATACGGTAAACCACCAGATTCTAATTCGTAGGTTGTCTGAAATTGGCCTTAGTGGCATCACCTTGCAATGGTTTAGTTCTTACATACAGAATCAGTCTTTTCAAGTGAGAATTGGTAACTCAATATCTGAGAAAAATAGTTTGGATTCCTGTGTACCACGAGGATTATTTTTTATCTTCCACTCTGTTTAATATTTCTATGTTACCTCTGTGTCAACTATTAGATGAATTAGATATCACACATTATTTATATGCAGATGACATTCAATTTCTGGTACCAGTTAAAGATTTGATAGATAATACTTTGAAATTAGTTGAAAATTATATTTCTGCAATTAAACAATTAGTTCATATGAAATTGGTTTTGAACCTCAGTAAAACTGAGATTATATTGTTAAACAGAAAACTTGAGATTAAATAACTCTCCTTTTCTTCAAATGGACTCTACCGAAATTGAATTGGTCTCCCACGCTCGAGTCTTAGGGATAATAGATAGCGACCTGAACATGAGAAAGCACATTAGTAGAAAAATTAGAGATGGATATAATAAATGTCTTATATTAAGAAGTTTAAAACTTCTCATTCACAAACATTTTCGTACTGTACTCCAGATACTAATACTTTCAAATTTAGATTATTGTAATGCCCTTTTACTTGGCCTTCCAGAATGCTACAGCTAGGACTTAACCGGATGTCAAAAGTTTGATCATGTCACACCAATTTTAATTTCCTTGCATTGGTTACCAGTAAAATTTAGAATTGATTTTAAAGTTCTTTGCCTTTTACACAAATTTATTAATGGTGAAAAAACAGAATGGCACTGCATCTTTATACCCCTTAAAGAAACTTAAGATCATCTAATAAAGGTCTTTTGGTGGTACCCTCCATGTGCACAGTCCATCTTAGGGAGAGAGCCATATCAATAGCAGGACCCAAATTATGGAATTCTTTACCAATCAAATTAAGGCTGCAAACAGATTTTATGATTTAAAAAAATAAATAAATCTACAAACATGCCTATTTAAGAAAGCCTTTGAGGGTATGGAATGATCAGATATTATTGTGGCAAGGATGTTTTATTGAATTTTGAATGAGGCACGCTCTTCTATTTTTATTTAATACTGCTATAGCATTGTTTTTATTTTGGTAATTTGTTAAGATATTTTATTGTATTTTTGGATCATTTTTTGATTTTACCATTTATTGTAAACAGTTGTGATTGAATATGGAACAACAGTATATAAAAGCTTTGAATAAATAAATAAAAGAGCTTCCTGCTAGAAAGTGTATCATAGAATGTGGGTTTGGAAGAAATGTTTTGACAGATCCTCTTTCACCTTTGCATTATAAAACAGAGGATGTGTAAAACTCCTAGAAAGGGCAATTTAAAGCTAAAACTGTTTTGTTTTGTTTTTTAAAGTTCTTATTCTTCTTGTCTAGTTCAACCAACTATTTACACACTGCCAGGAGGAGAGTGATACAGACTTTGATTATTATTTTTTTTTAATTTATTTAGATTTATATTCTGCTTTTTGCACTTTTTTCAGCGCTTCAAAGTGGATTACATTTAGGTACTGTAGGTATTTCCCTATCCACAGAGGGCTAACAATCTGATTACAAGGGGATATTCAGTGGGGAGATCAGCGATAGTACCATGGGCCTGAATCTGGTGTGTGCATCAGTCTGCCTTCCAGCATGAAGCAAGGGAGCTGTGCTGACATTTTAAAAGCTGTTTTAATATCAGCCTTTGTGGTCATTGTTTCCTTTTTTTTGTTTTATCTTTTCAACCTGTATAGTGGAAAAGAATGCTTTTAAGTAAATGTAAGGTTAAAAATTGGTAAAGTTTGATCCATGTATATTTACTTATATATCAGGTTATCCCAACATCAGTCCTGATATTTTACTGAGGATTAAGCATGAGGCAGGGCCCTGTCGCAGGGATCAGCACATGTCTGAGGAAAGGGAGAGGATCAACAGTTCCACTGTAGGTGAGTGAGTCAAGAGATGTTCTGGAGAAATTGGCAATGGCTTGAGTCAGACTGTAGATAACCCTGACTTACATTAGAGTTATATTTGCATGCACTGCCTCCATTGTATGCAAATCTCTTTCATGCATATTCATCGTGGATATCCTGAAAACTTGGCCTGTTTGTGGCACTCGAGGTTTGGAGTTTGCCATCACTAGTCTAGCCATTAGATGTCACTATTGCATATTATCTGGGATTCCTTCTTCATGGAGGCTTTGATTGTTGCATCTGTAGCATTGCCAGCTGGGCCCAGGAATCAAAACTGGATTTCCTGTATGGTAGTGCACAGCATTGGCACAGAGTCATGGAGCTGGATATTTTTAATGATTTTTATTTCAGTTCCGGACTGTCTTGGCACCAAACCTGATCATTCGTCAGTGACAGTGACACAGGAAGAATTGTATTTCCAGGATCCTGGTGATTCCGTGACAACAGGAACTATGACTGTCCCCCCAAGTGAGTAAAATTCATATTCAGCATAAGAAATGCAGCTTGAAACATTAGCCCTTAGATAGTTGATTGTCATATTTCAGTGTTTTCCAGGATTTTCATTATGGTTTGGGACTTTTTTTTTTTTTTTAGTTTCACAAAGATTTTGTTTTGTTAGTGAATTTTCTGAAACTTTTGCTGGTTTTAAGATCTTGTAAACATTTGCTATCAGGAACTATCCCATATTTATTTTTGCCCATTTGGCAGTTTTAAGACCATATAAACTCCCTAGTAGTTTTTATGGATACCAATCTTCTGCTTTTTACTTCAAATGATTATGAAAGATGTTTTGAATTCAACAGTTGATAAGCAAAAGCTATTTTTGTCATTAGAAATACAATTATTACTTCACTTACAATGAATAACCCAGGGCTTTCTCCAGAGGCTTACCCACTGACCCCCGTTATACCTCAGCCCTGTTCTGGAAGGGCTATCTGACAGTAATTCTACTTAAGCTTTCTGTTGAGTCTGCCAGTTAGAGCCAACTGTTTCTGAGATGTGGGCATACTAACTCGGTAGTCATGGTTGTTGACACAGACTTAGATTTGATTCCGCTACTCGCTAGGGAAAAGTTCTGTGTCTGTCAGTTCTCTGCACCTAACTCCTGAGATACTCAGTCCTTGAGGTGAAAAACCCTGTAATCAAGGGCAGGTCTATCATTAGGCAAGGTAAGGCATCTGCCTCTGGTGGCAAAAAGCCTCTCAAAACACTCCTGCAGCTGCCTCATCCTGCATTCCAACCCAAGACGACAGCAGTGAGGTTTTAATGATGGGCCTGCTGTATGCTATATTTATATGGTGAAAGTGATGTTTTTACCTCAGAGGACTGTACTTTGTCCTTTTTCATGTAAAATCTTATTTTAAATGCATAATTTGTAAATGTGTGTGGTGGGGGGTGCAAGGCTAGTCACCCAATACGTTTGTAATGGCCTGGAGAGTGCATCATATGCAGACCCCCCACATTCACTTATCTGCCATTTGCCCAGGGAGCAGATATTGGGGAAGGGTGGGAGGTAGGTAGTAGGAATCCTGGGAATATGACAGGATTGCCAGAATTATCACTAACACTTTATCTGCCACTCATCTGGGAACCCTGACCCCTGCTTCCTCCTCTCATTTCCCTAGCATTTCAAATAGCCAAAAAAGCTAGACAAGGGGGATTCCTCACTTGTCCTCTTACTGATTTGACCTGCATTGCCTTCTGGGGGGGGGTGGGCGGGCACCATCTCTTTTCTCACTTCAGGTAGCAGATTGCTTTGGGCCACCCTCTCTGTATTCTTACATCTATGTCCATGGGCTAATAATGTAAAAATAGCTAAACTGGGTGAAACTGTAAGTCCATTTTCTTGTTTACCCCAGATCAGTCCAGACAAGTGGGTTTATGCATCCCTAACAGCAGATGGAGCCAGAGAACAAAAACTGAGGCACTGCTTACATAACAGAGTGCCACCTGCAGTCCCTCAATATTTCTCTGTCTTCAGCAGATGGTACATAAGAAATTGCCATGCTGGGTCAGACCAAGGGTCCATCAAGCCCAGCATCCTGTTTCCAACAGAGGCCAAACCAGGCCACAAGAACCTGGCAATTACCCAAACACTAAGAAGATCCCATGCTATTATTGCAATTAATAGCAGTGGCTGTTCCCTAAGTCAGCTTGATTAATAGCAGTTAATGGACTTCTCCTCCAAGAACTTATCCAAACCTTTTTTGAACCCAACTACACTAACTGCACTAACCACATCCTCTGGCAACAAATTCCAGAGCTTTATTGTGCTTTGAGTGAAAAAGAATTTTCTTCGATTAGTCTTAAATGTGCTACTTGCTAACTTCATGGAATGCCCCCTAGTCCTTCTATTACTCGAAAATGTAAATAACCAAGTCACATCTACTCGTTCAAGACCTCTCATGATCTTAAAGACCTCTATCATGTCCCCCCTCAGCCGTCTCTTCTCCAAGCTGAACAGGAGCTGTTCCATCCCCTTTATCATTTTGGTTGCCCTTTTCTGTACCTTCTCCATTGCAACTATATCTTTTTTGAGATGCGATGGAACCTGCAGCAGCATTCCTCACGGACGCAAGCTCAGACCTGGTGTGCACCTCAGCCAGAGGCATTGCCTCAGTAGTGGCAGCCAGAAGACAACTATGGCTACGGAATTGGTCTGCGGACGCGACATCTAAAGCGAATCTGACAAGAATGCCTTTTAAAGGATCCCTCTTGTTTGGAAGCGAATTGGAGAAGTTAGCCAGCAAATGGGGCGAATCCCCAGTGCCTCGGCTACCGGAAGATAGGAGTAAAAGATCTCAGCATCCCTCCCCCAGAAGAACCAAGGGCAGAGGATCACAGCGCTTTAGACCCTACAGGAACTCGCAGTTCAGGCACCTCGTCCCTCCGGAAGGTCCCAGCCCTTTCAGAACAGACAGACCAAGAGGGTAGCAGGCCTGGGGGCAGGCTCCAGCCGTGCTCCACAATGAGAATGGGTCGACCCATCCACAGGAAGTGGTCGACTTGCCCTCTTCTACCAAAGATGGGTGGAGATAATGTCAGACAAATGGGTTCTAAACATCATTCAAGAAGGTTACTCTCTGGAATTCCGCAGCATCCCTCGAGACAAATCTATGGCGTCACCCTGCCACTCCCATTCCAAGAGACTGGCAGTAGAAACCACTCTAACAAGACTACTCAGTCTGAAGGCAATAACTCCGGTTCCCACACCCCAACAAAATACGGGGCGCTATTCCATCTATTTTATTGTTCCCAAGAAGGAAGGATCTTTCCGGCCCATCTTGGATCTCAAGAACGTCAACCGTCATCTGTGGGTTCTACACTTCCGCATGGAAACTCTTCGCTCCGTAATAATGGCAGTACAACCGGGAGAGTTTCTAACTTCCCTGGACCTTTCCGAAACCTCCCTTCACATCCCAGTCCATCAGGATCACTGCTTCCTGCGCTTTGCAATACTGGGTCACCATTACCAGTTCCGAGCACTACCCTTCGGCCTAGCAACCGCCTCCCGAACCTTCACCAAAATCATGGTGGTCGTGGCGGCAACACTGGACGATTACCTTATCGTCCAGGTAAGGGTGTATCTTGATACACCCTTACCTGGACGATTGGTTAATCAGGGCAAAGTCTTCGGAAGAGAGCCGGCAGGTGACCAGCAGAGTCAAGAGCCTACTGCAGGAACTCGGTTGGGTCGTGAACATGGGCAAGAGCAGCCTGCAGCCCTCTCAATCGCTAGAGTACCTGGGCGCCTGTTTCGATACCAAACAGAACAAAGTCTTCCTCCCTCCCCTGAGGAGAAGGAAACTGATGGAACAATTGATGACCAATGCACGCCCCAAGGTATGGCACTATCTTCAAGTCCTCGGCCTCATGGCATCAATCCTGGAAAGTCGTCCCTTGGGCAAGGGCCCATATGCGACCACTCCAGCGCTCCTTACTGTCCCGATGGAACCCACTATCCCAGGACTACTCAATTCGCCTCCAACTACCAACAGAGGTACGTTCTCAGCTCCACTGGTGGCTACAGGAAGACCACCTAAGCAGAGGAGTAAGCCTATCCCCTACCAAACTGGATCTTGCTCACCATAGAAGCGAGCCTGCGAGGGTGGGGAGCCCACTGTCAGGAACTGACGGCCCAGGGACAATGGACCAAGGAAGAGGCGGAATGGAACATAAACTGCCTGGAAGCTCAAGCAGTCAGACTAGCATGCTTGCAATTCAGCCACAGACTCCGAGGCAAAGCAATTCGAGTAATGTCTGACAACACGACAACTGTTGCTTATATCAACCGACTGAGGAACCAAGAGCCAGCAGGTGTCTCTGGAGAGAGACCCTCTCATGGCATGGGTGGAGATAAACGTACAAGGGATCTCGGCCTCCCACATCGCAGGAAAAGACGTCTCAGCAGACTTCCTCAGCAGAGAGAGCCTGGACCCGGGGGAAATGGACGCTGTCGACCACAGCCTTCCAACTGATAGTAAATCGCTGGGGCCTCCCAGCCATGGACCTATTGGCCACCCATCTCAGTGCCCAAGTCCCCAGGTTTTTCAGCCGCAAACAAGAGCCAAAATCCCAAGCAATCTACGCTCTCGTCCAGACTTGGCCAGAGGAAGACTTCCACCATGGCTACTACTGGGCAGGGTCATCCGCAAGATAGAACATCACAGGGGATTAGTTTTACTAGTGGGCCCAGATTGGCCAAGATGACCATGGTACGCAGACATGCAAAGGTTCCTTGTGGGGAACCCTCTGTGCCTACCTCCACACAGGGACTTTCTCCAGCAGGGCTCGATTCTCCACAAAGATCTGTCTCGTTTCTCTTACAGTCTGGCCCTTGAGAGGACTCACCTGAAGAAGTGCGGTTACTCAAAGGCCGTGATTGACACCCTGCTCCAAGCGCAAATTCTCCACATCCCTGTCATACATACGGATCTGAAGAGTATTCAAAGCCTGGTGTGAGGATTGCGGGATTCTCCTGCAGACAGCCAAGATTCCCATGATTCTGGAGTTCCTAGAGGACGGTATGAAGAAGGGGTTGTCACTCAACTCCCTCAAGGTCCAAGAAGCCGCACTGGCCTGCTTCAGAGCAGAAGTAGACGGTATCCAGCTATCAACCCATCCGGACTTGTCCCGCTTTCTGAAAGGGGTTAAACAACTCCGACCACCCCTAAAGTGGCCGGTGCCTCTATGGAATCTCAATCTAGTATTAGACTTCTAGCTGGGGCTTCCTTCAGACCAACACGCGGTCTGTTACTACGCCTCTTATTGAAGATGGCATTCCTGGTGGCAGTATGTTCAGCTTGTCGCATCTCCGAACTACAGGCTCTATCCTGTTGGGAATCGTTCCTTTGGTTCACGTCTGGAGCCGTAAAACTGCGCACTGTCCCCTCCTTTCTTCCGAAAGTGGTTTCCAAGTTTCACTTGAACCAAACCATCTAGCTACCAGCTCCGGATGAACATAAGGACTCGCAAGACTCACGCCTTCTTCACCACCTGAATGTCGACAGACTCTTGGTGTGATACCTGGAAAGATCGGAACCGGTGCGCAAAATGGATCACTTGTTCATTTTTCACAGTGGGAAGAAACAAGGAGAAGCGGTCTCGCAGGCGACCGTAGCCCGCTGGATCAAAGAAGTAATCAAGGCAGCCTACATAGAGGCAGGAAAGCCCTTACCTCTACAGGTTAAGGCTCATTCTATGAAGGCCCAGGCAGTCTCTTGGGCAGAAACCAAGCTGCTGTCGCCCGCCGAGATCTATTGGGTGGTGACGTGGTCTTCCATACACACCTTCTCCAGGTTCTACCACCTGGATGTACAGGCCTTGGAAGACGCAGCCTTCGCAAGGGCAGTATTAAGTGGGCCATGGCTAGCCTCCCGCCCTGTCCGGGAGTAGCTTTTGTACATCCCATTGGTCCTGAGTCCATCTGGCTACATGCTAGGAAATGGAGAAATTACTTACCTGATAATTTCGTTTTTCTTAGTGTAGACATATGGACTCAGCATCCCGCCCACGGCTGCCCCAGAAAAGGAGAACCTCTGATAGCAAACCTCGAGACTAAGCAAATACGGGTAAGCCACGGCCTACCCCTAGTTCAAGACACCCACAGTTTGTCCGGTGTCAGTGTTAATTGATTGAGTGCACTGGCGGTCTCCAGTTTGGAAATTAGTTGAACCAGTTCAAGTTTTACTCGTTTAATCAAGTTATTTAAGCAAAAATATATCCACAATGGCTTTTCAAAGAAAATACTGAAGAGCTGAGGTTACTGCAGGGGTATATCTAGAGTGACATCAGCTTTGAAATCTGACTCAGTCTTCCATCTGCTAGCAGAAGAGCACAATACCCATTGGTCCTGAGTCCATCTGTCTACACTAAGGAAAACAAAATTATCAGGTAAGTAATTTCTCCATTTGCATGCCTACCAGCAGATGGAGGCAGAGAACAAAAACTTTGAGGGACTGCTACATATCTGAGAGTACAACCTGGAGTCCCTCAGGATTTCTCTGTCTCCAGCAGATGGTAGAGGTGCAAACCTGCAGTCTGACAAAAAAAAAGTTTTGTGTTAGCTGAAGGTCAGAGATTAGACTGAACCTAATGTGTTAGGTACCTTTGTGGTCCATCCTTCAGGTGGAGCCAGGCAACCGGGGGGGTTAATAACCCCTGTCTGTCTGTAGCCTGCTGCTTCTGGAGGCCCTGATAGCCAGGGGACTGGCTCCCTTGATGCCTCCGAGGTCTCCTCCCTCAAGCCGTTGTCCCCGGACAGGGAAGTATTCTTGTTTTATGTTAAGTTGGGAAAAAAAAAAATTGTGTAAAGCCAGGAGCTTTAGTCTCAGCGGTGGGGTGCTTTTTCAGCAGTGGGGGCTGTCGGCGCCAGTAACAGGTAGTGAGTTGGGAGCCTGCCTTTTCTTTCCTACCACCGGGGGAACCCAGGGTTTGGACGAGGTTTGCCACGCGCCATTCAGAGCGGTGTGGCCACACAGCTCAGCTTGCTGGCCATGTGTGCGGCCTGTTCTTTTTGATCGGTGTGTGCAGGTCTCATTTTTTCCCCTTAGCGCTGCCGCTTGTGCCTGAAGGTGAATAGCGCCGAAACTGTGTATGGCGCTGTGTAGGGCGTGCGGCCTCTAGTTTGCGATGCTCAATGCACATTCCCGCTGTATGAGCTGCGCATTGGGGAACATCTGCTAGTACAGCTGGTGAAAGAAGGGTCCCTAGGTCATTGGGGGGGCTGCGACTGCGGTCCCTGGGATATTGAATTCGACAGCTAGGCTGGTGGAGGATCACAGTCTAGAGGTCTGCGTCCACCAGGGATTCCCCTCCTAATCTTTCGCCTATGGATCAGGTGCCTGCGGAGGATCAGATTAGGGGAGGGGAGTCTGAGGGTAGTCTACCCCAGAGGTGGCAAACTCCAGTCCTCAAGAGCCACAAACAAGTCACGTTTTTAGGATAACCACAATGAATATGCATGAGAGAGTTTTGCATACATTGGAGGCAGAGCATGCAGATCTATCTCGTGTATATTCATTGTGGATATCCTGAAAACCTGGCCTGTTTGTGGCCCTCGAGGACCGGAGTTTGCCACCTGTGGTCTAACCGGTCAGAGTGCTGAGGATCCGGAGGAATTTTCTCCAGTGTTCCTGCTCCTTAATAATGCCTTTGTAGTGCGAAAGGCAATGGGGGGGAAGCATCCCAGAGAGAGGCATCCATGACACTCTGTTAAGAGACTGATGATGGTGGTGTCTTCAGGAGGCTCTGGGGATCTTTTAAGACATCTGAGTCTTGATCGCACAGGGACAGAGTGTGATCCCAGTGATTTGGGCAATTCTGATGACCCACCGGAGGATTCTGCAGACCCTCATGGCACAAACCTGGATGCGAATAAGGATTACCCTGATTCGGATGAAGAACCAGTGACTGAGGGGGATGACCTAGAATGGTCCGCCTGTTTAAGGAGGAGGAGTTGCATCCCCTCATTCCCCAGGTTTTGGAGAAGCTAGGGGTTAAGATAGCTTTGGAGGAGTTGGATAATGAAGGGGGTGAACCCAGACCTGGATGGCCTGCGTGGTCCGCCTAGTGTCTTCCCGCTGCCTAAGAAGATCCATAAGCTGGTAAACTGGGAATGGGACTTCTCGGAGGTGGGCTTGAAAGTCGGTCAGCAATGGCAAAGCTATACACGTTGATGGAAGAGACTCTGGATCTCCTAAGGATTTCAAAAGTGGATATGGCGGTGTTTGCCGTTACCAAAAAGACAATTCTTGTGGTGAGTTCAGCCGCTCTGAAGGATGTTCAGGACCGTAAATTGGAGATTCAGTTGAAGCTGATGTTTGAGGTTTCTGCCTTAAGCCTGAGGGTGGCAATTTGTGGCAGTATGATGCAGAGGGCCTGCCTATGCTGGGTTCAGAAAGCTCAGGAACAGTCTTCAACCGGGACATTTCAGTTCCACGGAGTCTGCACGGCAGGAAACTGGAGTGGCTTATGTGGCTAATGAGCTTGTATGACCTGGTGCATACTTCGGCCAGGAGCATGGTCTTGGCGGTGGTGGCAAGCAGACTTTTATGGTTGCTCAATTGGTTGGCTGACATGTGGTCCAAGTCTCAGTTGTGTAATCTCCCTTTTAAAGGAAGCCCTTGTTTGGGGAGGATTTGGATCAGTTGATGAAGACTTTGGGGGAGTCAAAAGGAAATAAGTTTCCTGAAGATAAGAGGGGCGGCAAGAAGATTTTCCCTCCCTGGTCCCATTTTCGGGATACACAGCAGTTTCGTTCAAGTAAGACTTCCTCAACTTCAGGGCCAAAGCAGTCTTAGGTACACAGCAGCCCTTTCAGGGTGCTCGCAGATCCTCTAGGAATGTTGCTGGTCAGGGGACTGGAGGAGGAAAGTCAACACAATGAAGCCAGGTGCACTCATTCCTCCGTGGAAGGGGTAGAGGGCAGGTTGCCCCTGGAGGAGGTAAGAGATGGCTATGCGTTAGAATTTTCGTGCCCTGTAAGGGAAGCCTTTCTAGAGTCCCACTGCTTGTCTGAAAGCAAATGGGAAGCAGTAAAGGGAACCTACAGAGGTTACAAAAGTTAGATGCCATAGTTCCAGTCCTGCTGTCTGAGTAGGGACAGGGGAGGTACTACATTTATTTCATATGCCAAAAAGGAGGGCTGTTTCTGGCCCATTCTAGATTTGCAAAAAATGAATGTAGCCTCACAGGTTCCGCATTTTCATATGGAGACGCGCTCAGTTATAGCAGCTGTCCGCAGAGGAGAGTTCTTGGTGTCATTGGACCCGACGGAGGCCTACTTCAGTATTCCCATTCAAAGGGATCATCAGAAGTTTCTATGGTTCATGGTGCTGGGTGAGCATTTTCAGTTTCGGGCTCTCCCCTTTGGATTGGCCACAGTGCCCCGAACCTTCACAAAAGTGATAGTGTTGGTAGCGGCAGTCTTGAGGCAAGAGGGGATTTTGATCCATTCATATCTGGACGATTGGCTCATTCAGGCAGAATTGGATGAGGAGTGCAGTCAATCCATCCAGTGAGTGATAAACAGATTGAGTTTACTGGGTTGAGTGATAAATACGGCACAGAATCATCTGGTGCTGACCCAATCATTGGAGTGTCTGGGAGAATGATTCGATATCCAGAAAGGCAGGGTGTTCTTGACCACACACAGAGTGTCAAAGTTGCAGGCACAGGTGAAGCATTGGCTGGTGCCAAAGGTCTGGGATTATTTGCAGGTCCTGAGCTTGCATGGCTTCCGCATTGGATTTCTTCCGTGGGCCTTTGCTCACATGCGACCTTTGCAGAGGGCGCTCTTGTCCAGATGGAATCCGTTGTCGGAGGAGTATCACCTACCTTTACAGTTTCTAGGAGAATCCAGGTCCAGTCTCTCATGGCTCTCCCGACACAACTTGGAAAAGGGAGTAGATCTGGAGGTCACGGATTGGATGGTAGTGACCACAGACGCCAGCCTCAAGGGTTGGGGGCGGTGTGTCAGAGGTGGTCTGCCCCAAGGTCTTTGGTCATCAGCAGAGGCGACCTGTTTGATCAATCGCCTGGAGACAAGGGTGGTTAGCAGGGCGCCCTGGAGGCTTTTCTACTTTGGGTCAAGGGCTGGATGGTGAGAATCTTTTCGGACAATGCAACAACGGTAGCATACATCAATCGTCAAAGGGGGATGAAGTCACAGGGTGACTCTGAAGGCTCAGAAGTTGGCATGGACAATAGGCAAGTGGACTTCCTCAGCAGACAGCAGCTAGACCCAGGGGAATGGGAGCTATCCCCGGAGGCCTGGGATTGCCTATGTGCCAGGTGGGGCGTAGCCTAGGTGGATTTACTGGCAACGAGGGCCAATGCGAAGGTGACGAGACTTTTCAGTCACAGAAGAGCAGCCGGGACGGAGGGGCTGGATGCTTTAGTGTGACTGTGGCCGACAGGAGTTCTCCTGTATGTGGTTCCTCCTTGGCCACTCATCTGTCGAGTCTTGTGGTGCATAGAGGCGCATCCAGGGAAGGTGGTTCTGATAGTGCCGGAGTGGCCATGTCGGCTATGGTTCGTGGATCTGGTGTATCTCGCGATAGATGGACCCCCTCGGGTTTACTTCAGCAAGATCCCATATTTTTGGATCGGGAAGATGGCTTTTGTCTCGCGTCTTGGGTTTTGAGAGGTGGCTGTTGTGCCTGAGGGGATATTTGGAACCAGTCATTTCCACTTTGCTTCAGGCTAGAAGGCCTTTTTACTTCGTTGACGTACGTCAGGGTCTGGAAGGTGTTTGAGGCTTGGTGTCTACAACAGCGGCTGGACCTCCTAACTATGGGCATTTCTCACATTTTGGATTTTTTTTGCAGCAGGGGTTGTTTAAGGGGCTAGCTTGTAGCTCACTCCGCAATCAGCTTTCAGTCTTGGGTTGCTTAGGGGCAAGTGGCAGGGGAAGTCTTTGACCTCCCATCCGGATGTCATACAGTTTCTGAAAGGAGTCAAGCATTTGCGGCCTCCGGTAAGAAAGTTTGTCTGGATCGGAACCTCAATATGGTGCTGCGAGCACTCTGTGGGATTCCTTTTGAGCCCTTAAGAGGAGCGTCGTTGAAGGATCTGACGTTGAAGGCTGTTTTTCTGGTAGCCATTTGTTCAGCCAGGTGGATTTCGGAGCTGCAGGCTCTTATTTTGCAGGGATCCTTTTCTGCATATTGATAAGTGTCGTTATGGACGGTTCCTCCTTTCATATGAATTAGACTGTGGAAAGTCCAGCCTTTCTGGAGTGGTCTAGGGAGTCTCCGCAGGAGACTGGTCTTCATCTTTTGGATGTGCATAGGACTCTGTTGCATTATCTTAAGGTCACTAACAGTTTCCGGCAGTCGGATCACCTCTTTGTGTTGTTCGGGGGAGCAAAGAAAGGAGCTAAAGCCTCAAAAGCCACAATTTCTCGTCGGTTGAAGGAAACCATTTCCTCTGCTTATATTTGTAAAGGTCGTGAAGTTGTGGTAGGTTTGTGAGCACATTCTACAAGGGTGCAGGCAGCCTCCTGGGCAGAGTGTCAGTTGGTGTCTCCTCAGGAGATATGTAGGGCAGCAGCGAGGTCAATGTTTCATACTTTCATCAAGCATTACTGATTGGATGTTCAGATGCAGGAAGATGCAACTTTTAGTGAGTGTTCTGCGCGGGTCTTTCGGAATCCCGCCCAGTCTAGGGGTGCCTTGGTATATCCCACTTGTCTGGACTGACCTGGGTATGAACAGGAAAGTAAAATCTGTTCTTACCTGCTAATTTTCGTTCCTGTAATACCACAGATTAGTCCAGAGACCCGCCCCTCTTTTGCTGCCGAAAGACTGAATGTCCTGGTACTAATTGCAGAACGTTTACAAGCTATGAATAAGATGATGAGTTTTGAGTTAAGTGGTTATCAGGGTTTTTTCTGGAAGTATGAAGTTCCAAGTTAGGGGGGTCCCAACCCTGAGTTTCCTGTTTGCCCTGAAAAAGGGAGATGCACTCTACTCTTTAGCTTGGGTACAAGTCAATACTGAGGGATTGCAGGTGGCATTCTGATATGTAGCAGTTCCTCAAAGTTTTTGTTCTCTGCCTCCATCTGCTGGTAGGGATGCAAAGCCACTTGTCTGGACTGATCTGTGGTATTACAGGAATGAAAATTAGCAGGTAAAAACAAATTTTCCTATTTTTGTGCCTATCTCCTGAGCCATCTGGTCCCTTCTGATGTATGGAAGACGGTAGTTTCCTTAGTTGTAATTGGTTACTGCACTGTGAGGCCAATGTAATACCATCGCTCAGGCAAGCGCACAGGTTAACCCGCGATTGGATGAGTGTTTTGGATCCGCGTCCATAACCCCTTATGCATACCCCTTTGCCGCTTCTGTTCATATGTTTATTTTGTCTCAGTTGTTACCCTGTTCGATGTAAACCGATCTGATATGGTTATTACCATGAAGTTCGGTATAGAAAAAGTGTTAAATAAATAAGGAGATTAGTGCATCCAAAATGCGCATCCACACCAGCGCATAACTAATAGTACTCATCACATGTAAATGCCATGTTTATGAGGCTATTAGCTATTACCCCCTTATATAAAAATTAAAAGTGCGCCCGATGTGCACATTTTTACCCTCAAAAATTAACAGCAGCCCCGAAGCTGGCTTAAAGTTTTGAGGAGCCCCAAACGTTAACAGAAAAGCAGAAAATACTGCTTTTCTGTAGTTCCTCCGAGTTAATGTGGCGATATTAAGTCAGAGGAACCAAAAAAAAAGGAGGAACGTAAAAAAATAAATAATCTTGCCGACGGTCAGGTTAGGAAAATGGACACTCATAAAATTGAGGGCTATAGAATGGAGGATTTTGCTTAGGGACCTCTGAATTTTGCATCCCCATGCTCCAAAGCTTTTAGCTGCAAACAGAGGCTGACTCCCACATACCTGCTAAACCCAACTTGCAAAGCTGAGTATCAGTGTTTTCATGGGCCTAGAAGTTCCTGAATGGAATCAGCTTTGTGCTTGATGAAAAACTTTTCAGCACAGACTTGGTGAATTTCATATCTTAGTGTTTAGCATAACCCCATAGTTTCAGGAAATGCAGGGCATGGATGTTCAATGTATTTTTCCTTTTCATTTGTGGGCTGCCTTTTTCATTTAAAAGGAAGCAGGGTACATGAGTCAGTTAACGTATGCCATGTCTATTTTTAAGCTGTATTACTTTTTCTGACCAGTCTGTTTTATAATATGGCAGCTATAGAGTCATGTCAAACAGAGCCAAGCCTGCAGCAGCATTGTGGGAAGTTTGGTTATAAGGAAAGCATGATCAAGACAGGACGAATGGAAATTTCCTGGTTTTAATTTCAGCAAATGAGCTTGCTGAGTTGACGTTTTGTTTCAAATGTTTCTTTCCTGTTTAAAACTTTCCTGTTTGGTATTGCAGGCTGCCCATTTGTTAGCCCTGGCATTGCATTAGGCATAAAACAAGAGGATGAGCTGTGCCTCAGGAACCATCCCAACCCGGGAGGAAGAGACCCTATGGGCAATCCCAATCCATGTGAGTAAACAATGTAGCATTTGTGAGTTTCAGATCTACTAAAATTGGTGCAGCTTGCTGCCACTGAGAAAGCTTCCTCAGCTGGGATGATCAGAGCTGGGGATGTGTGCATGTGAAGGCACCGAGCATGTGATGATCGGAGTAGTGACATAGAGGACACTGGGCTTGTGGTGATTAGACTTTCAGAAAAAGGCTTAAGACGTGGTTGTTTAAACAAGCCTTTACAGACACAAACTGAACCGCAATTCAACAACCACAATCAGATATTCCTAGAACATTGTAAATAATTGCTCTCTATGTTAAATTCCTTTAGACTTTCCTCCTCCCAGTTTTGTATCTCCCCTGTTTTATTGTAACTTCAGAGTTTTTTCTTTTCACTTGCCACAGTTTGCTAATTTATTTATTTATTTTTTCACCCCCCCTGTTAAATGTAAACTGGCATGATGAGATGTTTATCTTGAAGGCCGGTATAGAAAAGTGCTAAATAAATAAATAAAATAATAGACTGGAGGGGTGTGAGATATAAGGGCCTAAGCCTGTGATGATCAGAGCTGGAGGAGTTTGTGACAAGGGACTGTTGAGACTGGAGGGATTGTACCCATAGTGAGCACCAAGCCTGTTGTGGTCAGGAAATTTACAAGTGAAAATGCCTTCTGTGAAATGTATTGACACATTACTAATGAAATCTTACTCCCCTAGGAGAAGCAATTGTGTAAAAGTAAATGTTTAGTTGATACAGGGTGTGCATTATTGCTTGCCTTGTGAACTTGTAAAATTACACACGTTTTAGTGTTTTCAGCACCATATGCAGGATGCTTGTCATTCACTGCCCTTATCAGTTTTTAAAATCATGTTTTTATCTTGAGATTGATGAGGTTATATTAGACGCTCACTGAGTTGTCAACCACCTGTAAATTTGTGGGCAGGCCATTAAAAAAAAATGATAGGACATGGACCCGTCCATAAAGTTAGCAAATTCCTTGCAGCCAATCTCAATTCCTAGAGTGTTTTCTGCAGTTAAAACACACCTAGGAGGAGATGCTACCACTGCTTATCCAGTCCAAAAACCATTGCTATCGTGGATGGCAAGGGCTCGGTCTGGGCCTTGGCTGAGAAGCCGCTACTAGTGGGACTTGTGCCCAGGCACCACAGCCTGGAGCTGCCCAGTTTCTGTAGAAGTGTGCTGAGAGGCAAGTGACAGAACTGCAGGCAGACAAGAGGAGAGAGAATTGGGAGAGATGTAAGGAGAAGGAATAGGATGAAAGAGCATGGGAGAGAAGGAGCTGGGGAGACCTGGTAAGGAGGGAGGGACATTGTTCCAAGTTCACTAAGGGGATTCCCATGTCCTGACATCTTTGAAGAGGACTCACCCACCACAGCTGCATTTAAGATGGTGGTGCCCGTAGATGGAGAGTTTATGGCAAGGGGTTTTCTCCTTCTCCTCCCCCTGGAAAGCAGAAAGAAACGGAGGAATTCCCCAGTTTTTGGGTACCTTCAGAATCTAACATTCAAGACACGTGCCTGTGCTACCTATGCATAAATCTAGCCCTGCCATCCACTCCTACCGTTGGTCATGGTCCTGATCAGGGAGTCTCTGGTCAGTGTAAAAAAAAAAAAAAATGTAAATAAATGTAATTTGAGTTGTCAGCAAAAAAAGAAAAATTGACTACAAAAATGTTTCAGCTGCCACCCCTAGGTAGCATTTTACATCAAGTTGAAGCAGGCAGTGCTCCTTGAGCATATACAGCACAGTGATAGTCTGGTAAACAGCTGTGATATCACTTAGGGTAAGCAGGTGCATGTGACTAAGTTACTCATGGGGGAATTCTGCGCAAAAACACTTAAAATTCTGAAAAGTTTATATTGGTCAAAATAACACTATTTACATGAGTCTTTAAGTAATTACATTTTAAATTAATACAGAAAAAAGTTATTACTTAAAGATGCAGAATTTTAAATATTTTGAGCGGAATTTCCCTAGAAATTCACTGTAAGAGTGTTCCTTCCACTCGCTTTCCCTACTCCCCTGGCCACTTTGCCCTCTCAGGCCCTAACTCCTCCACCTACCAGTATCTCTCTCCTCCACCTCTAGGCTCAACCCCTTCCACTCTATTGCCAGTCCCAGAGTTTGATCCAGTTCTCAGCACTACCCATACACTTACACATCCCCTCATACAGGGCCTTCTCTCTTGCATACACACCCACACAAGCTCCCTTTCTCTCTCACACGGGCTACCTATGTCTCTCTCTCATGCACCCCTTCACACAGGCTCTGTCTCACACATACCCAGGCTAGCACCCTCACATACACACGATCCCTTTTTCATACACACCAGCTCTCAATCTCTTACACACATACACACTCCTTCACAATCTCCTCATATAGGCTCTCTCTCTCTGAAACTCACACAGAAGCATTCCCCCCCCCCCCCCGCTCTTACCTCCCATGTGCTCTCAAACCCTCCTGCTCTCTCACCTCCCCTCATATAGGCTCCCTCTCTGAAACCCACACTCAAGCATTCCCCCCCCACTCTTACCTCCCATGCTTTCTCACACCCTCCTGCTCTCTCTCTCACACACACACACATTCTCTTTCACCTGGGCCTTCCATCTTCGCCACAAATGGCACGCCGGGGCCTTCATCTTTGCCACGAACGGAGCCACGGGACTCGCTCCGTTTGCGGCATGCCAGGGTCTCCTCTGCTATTTTCTGCGCAGAATTTGGCAATTAGTAGTAGTGGAGCGCAGAATTTGGCAATTCTGCGCTCCGCAGTAGTGCAGAATTCCCCCAGGACTACTAAGTGTACTACTACTATTATTTCTAAAGCACTACTAAACATACAGTGTGTCATATAGATACACATAAGAGGCAGTGTCTGCTCCATGGGGCTTACAGTCTAGACAAAATAGACAGACATAACAAGAGTCTATGGGAAGAGTATTTATTGTAGACTAGTGGTTAGGATTTTAAAACAGCCTCAGAAAGGTAAGTTTTTAGACTAGATTTGATGTGGATAGAGAAGGGAGTATGACCTACAGACTCATGAAGTCTATTCCCAGCATATGATGCAGGAAAACAGGGAGTTGCTGGTGGAAGAAGAGTACAGATAAGAGCAATATGCCCAATGAACATGCTTCATGAGAAATTGTAGGGAGAGAGGAGAGAAACTAGGTAACGAGTAGTAGAGTGAATACATATGTAGACAAGTAAGAAGCTTAAATTGCATGTAGAAGCAGATAACTAGCCAATGTAGTGACTTCAGAGGAGGGGTTGCATCAGGGGTGAGCAAATGTTTTAGGGCAGGGCCACACCAGTAACTGGGTAAGGGATCGCCACAGCGCTCTAGTCAAGGAGCCTATGTGAAATGCAGTTCCAGCATGCAGTTTACTGTACCTAGATGGTCACTTCGTACCATAACAAGATAAGACCAAATAAGTAATGCTGCCTTCTGTAGCTGCATGCATGAGCTGGGATCAGCCACCACCCCTTGAACACACTAAATAGGGGGGCCACTTGTTCCCCATTTTCTAAGTATATTCACAGCAGTTGCCCTTTACATTTATTTTATTTATTTATTTGAGGTTCTTTATATACCGCCATTCGTTTAGTAACATCATGTCGGTTAACATTCAACAAAATTTTAGCAGTAGCGCTGGAACAGATAGAAGTTAGCAAATATATATAAATATATAATTATAAAATTATAAAATATATAATTATAAAAATTATAACAATGTATAAAATTATAACAGTGTATAAAAGATTATACATGCTTTTCTTTACAACCCAATGAATAAACAGCAATCAGATCACCTTTAAAAATCATCTGCCTTGAAGTCACATTCACATCCTACTTAATAATTGTCAGTACTTAGTCTCTGCTCTGTGTAATACAGCAGCCATGCACATCTGTGCCTTGTGTGCAAAAATGACTGCCTTGGCTGGTGCTAGAGCCAGCCGTGGGTCACAGTACAGGAGCAGAGCAGCAGCTGCACCAACACTGGCCAGATGATGTCAAAGGCCCGAAATGACACACTGATGCGTGTGACATCAGTCTGTTGCTGAAGATGGTGAGCCAGGCATTGGTAGGCTGGAAAAAATGACGTTCATGTTAAGTGGACTGGGAAAAAAGGGGGAGTCAGGCCAGTTCTAGCTCACAGGCCATAATTTCCTACCCTTGGGTTACAAGGTAATAGAAAAGTTGGAGAAAGTTGCACAACTGAATTTTGAATAGATTGTGAGGCCTGCAAAGAGCAGTTGCAGTAACCTAAGTGAAAGGTGATAAGAGAATGGATGAGCATTTTGCTAGCATGCTAAGATGGGAAGGGATGGATATTAGAGATGTTAGAGAGTAAGAAACATGTTCGAGGAGTATGTTGGATGTGTGTAGAAGAGGAGGGAAGCATCAGTGATGACCCCAAGGTTATGGTCTGAGGGAACCAGGAAAATGAATATGCTATCCATAGCTGGAAAAAGAGGGAAGAGCATAAGTGGGTTGTGGGGGAGACAAGTTCCATCTTGGGTCATGTTAAGATTTTAAGGTGGCACTGGGACATTCAGGTAGTTATGTCAAACAAGCAGGCTGAGATTTGGGACTGAATTCTTGGTTAAATATCTGCTGTAGTAGAGAGGTGGATCTAGAAGTCATCAGCATAAAAAAGGTACTGAAAGCCATGGGAGGTGATCCAGAGCATCGAGGGAAGATATGTAGAGAAGAATGCTCAGGACTGAACCTGGATGCATGCAGGTAGCAGAATAGTGGTGGAGCAAGAACTGCTAGAGACTACAGTAAAAATATAATGGGAGAGATCAGAAGAAAAACAAGATAGAGCTGAGTCCTGAAATCCAATTGAGAACAGTGTGTCATGGGATAGACTGAGAACAACTGTGTCAAAAGCAGCAGATAGGTCAAGGAAGAGGAGTATCAAGTAAAGGTCCTTGGCCATGAAAACGTCACTAGAAACTTTGGTAAGAGCAGTTTCTGAGGAACGTTGAGGGCAAAAAAATTGGATCAAATCTAGAATGACTTGAAATGAAAAAGTCAAGATAGTGGAAGTGAAAAGCTCTTTCAAGTAGTTTGAATGCAAGAAGGGAGGAAGGAAATGGAACAATAGCAGAGCAAGTAGGAGTCTGAAGATTTTTTGAAGAGCAGCATGTTTATTTTTATTTTTTATTTTTTATATACCGAGGTTCTTATAGAGACTACAAATCACTCCGGTTTACATATAACAATAAACTGCCCAACAGAGATAAGGGGCTTTACATAGAACAGTGGCACATATGTAACAATATAACTGGATGACAATATAACATAATGATAATAAATATTATAGATTAACATTGTAATTAATAAAATTGTGTAATATAATCTGTATAATTTAACTATTTAACTTGGATATAGTGACATATTAACCATGTTTACAGCATGTTTGAAGGAAAAGAGGTTAGTCTCAGTGGCAAGTGATTAAGAATGTGATGGAGGGTATGGTTACAGGGGAATAGGTTCAGAATAGGGAATTGGAGGGTCGGAGAAACAAGTGAATTTGGAGGAGAAGAGAAGATGGGCATAAGATGTAAATGAGAGCAAGTGTGTAGAGAACTGTTTTCCTTTTCTGGGTTCAGTCATTACAGCATAGCTGTAAATTCTGCCCCCATAATATCTAGCAAATAATGTCTACATCTTTTTCATAGGCTATCCCAGCATCAATCAGAATCTTTTCTTGCGCATTAAACAAGTACAAGAGCCATATTTCCGAGAGCAGCCCCTCTCGGAAGGAAACAGGAGTCTTTATTGTCCCTCCTTTGGTAAGTGTATTCTATTTTCAAAGAGGTTTCTTTATTCCTAATGTTCTTTTTTTTTTTAGTTGTATATATTTTTAAAAAGTACTTTAAATAAAGAGATTCTGGAATCTGAATTCAGAAAATATTTCAAACACACTCTGCTATCCCTAGGCCAACTATTGAATATGTCTCACAATCCTCACCTATCTGTCTCCTGAGCCAAGGAAGCTGTTTTTCAGTTTCATACTTACCTTGTAGCAAAGCTTGGTATTATAGTATTTGCCATGCCTTTTTTCTTATCTTTGGTTCTGTCATTTCTCTCCTGGCAGACTGCCCACAGAGGAGCCCATATGCAGAGCCCCTAGTTCTCCTAGGACAAGCAGGATGGTAGTCCTCACATGTGGGTGACATGATCCGATGGAGCCCGGTACGGAAAACATTTGTCAGAGTTTCTAGAAACTTTGTCTGGCAGACTGAGCATGCCCAGCCTGCTGCTATCCGCGGGTCCACGCGAAATCCCCCTTCGGTCTCTTCTTTTCTGCAGAGCAGTAGCCTTGCGGTGGTGGAGCTCCAACTCCTTGAAATTGTGTTCAATTTTTTCAGGTGTTTTTTCTGCATCGGGTCCCCCTTCGTGATCGGAATCCCTCTATTTCGGTAGGTACCCTTGTTTTCAGTCTTTTGGTCATTCTTCGCGGTCAATTCCCAACTCTTGCACCATGATGCCTGTTGGCCATTGGCTGCGCACTGGCCTCCTTTTTTGATGGTGGCGTCAGGTTTTCGACTGTGCCCGCGGACCATTTCCATCATGGATCCACATGTAGTCTGTATCCTCTGCATTGGAGGCCTTGCACGATGTCCGAAGGTGTTGTTTGTGTGACCAAATGACACCCAAAGGGCGTCAAGCATTTCTAGATAATATGGAGAAGCTCTTCGGGTCTCTGAAACCTTCCACTCCTGCTTCGGTGTCCTTGATGCCCAAGGATTGCGGGGAACCATCTGTCTCTTCCTCTGGCAGTCCCACTATCCAGTATTCCTAAGGATCAGGGAGAGGGAGATCGATTCTCGGTGGTCTCTCCCCTCCCGCAGACCTCGGGGTCGTCGTCCTTAGCACCAGGGAAAGACCGAGCGCCAGAAGACCAGGAAGCATAGACAGCGGTCACTGTCTTGACACAGTTCCGGTTCCAGAGCAGCACCGGCCACCGGAGGCCCCATCCTCCAGTGCCCCCAGTAGCCCAAGGCGTTCCCCACTGACTATGGTGCAGGGTGCCGTTTCACCTCGAGGACCCGAGGATGTGCCGGCGAAGCCTCATCCCCCTCCATCAGTCCTGACCACGCATGACTTCCAGGAGGAGCTGGACCGCAGGGTGCAGTTGGCTGTGATCAAAGTACTCCAGAGCGTTGAGCGGCCGGCACCACCGGTGCCCGAGCCCCCACCATCAATGCTCACACTCTGGACATCCTTCTTGGCGCCCTACCAACGCAACCAGTGTCCGAGAGGCCCTCGATGCCTCCTCGGCCACCGATGCCCTCCACGTAGTGATCCCAATTCCCGGGTCCAACAAGGAGGAAGAGGCCTCTGGAACCGGGCACCCTTGCCCGCGGTTCTCCAGACCGCTGCCGGTTCCCCCCGGCTTACCGCAGCCAATGCCGGGGGTTCCATCAATGTCGTTGGGGCGCCCGGGCCTCAGTGGGGAGGAGAGTCCTTATGACCCATGGGGCGATGACTCTTCGGACTCATCCTTGGAGTTCTCTGACGATCCCCTCTTGGAGTCTTCCCTGCCGGAGGAGCGGCGTTGATATCCGCCTGAAGACCTGTTTTACGAGCTTTGTAAAGGCAATGACAGAGGCCATCCCCTTCCAGTTCCTGTTGGAGGAGGATACCAGTCATAGGATCCTGGAGGTCCTCCAGTTCATCAATGCTCCCAAGAAATCGTAGCAGTGCCTATCCACGACATCTTTAAGGAGCGTCTCCTCTGTACGTGGGAAGGGCCAATGTCTGTGTCCCCAGTCAACAGGAAGACCGATGCCACCTATTTCATGCAGTAGGCCGTGGGCTTTGAACAGTGGCACCTCCCCCCACCAATTGGCGGTCGTGGAGTCTGCCCTAAAGAAAGCTAAACGTTCCTGGACGCACGCTTCTGCCTCTCCAGGGCGCAAACACAGGGAACTCTGGCATAGGGAGGAAAATATTTCAGGATGCCATGCTGGTGGCCCGCATTGTACCAGCTGTACATGACCCAATATAACCGCAATCTGTGAAAACGAGTCCAAGACTTTGCGGAGGGCAATCTCTTGCAGCCATTGCTGCGCTGGGCCTTGAAGCGGGTAAGCATGAGGTGAGATCCACCTATGACTTGTTCGAAACTGCAGCCTTCTTGGCCGCCGGAGGCATTGGCGCCAGAAGGCTGGCTTGGCTTCGAGCCTCGGGACTCCAGCCGGAGGTTCAAGACAGGCTCGCAGATTTTCCCTGTATAGGCAAGAACCTGTTTTGGGACAAGTTGAAGGAGGTCATGGCGCAGCTGAAGGATCAGCATGATACTCTTCAGCACCTCTCCGCCAGCTTCTCAGAAGGCCATTCCTCCGCCAGGAAGACCTTCAAGGCCGGGCTCTTGCAAGCCTCTTTACCGGCCGAGGAAATACTATCCTCCAGCCGCCCATGCTCGCCCACCTCGGACCAGTTCCAGGGGTCGTGGCTGGCAGCAGCGGGCTCAGAGGACCCAACCAGCCCCCCAGCAGGCTCCATCTGCAGGCTTTTCAGTGGCAGCGAGGGGGCATGAGCCAGACGCCGGTTCCCCCAGGCAGTCGATCCCCCGGTCGGTGGCAGGCTCCTTTGCTTTGCCTGCCATTGGGAAGCGATCACTTCGGACCGTTGTGTCCTCTCCATTGTCCACCAGGTCTACCACCTGAACTTCAGCAGGCTGCCAGAGACCACTCCCCCCATGTCCATCCTGGGGTTAACCTGCCCATCAGGTCATCCTTCATTCTGAACTTTCTGCCTTTCTAGCAGCGGGCACAGTAGAACCGGTCCCCCGCGAGCAGTGGGGCCACTGCTTCTACTCGAGGTACTTCCTCATTCCAAAGAGGAACGGCAGCTTGCTTACCATTCTCAGTCTCAGGGTGTTAAGCAGGTTTCTCATAAAAGAAAAATTCAAAATGGTTTCTCTGGGCACGCTGATCTTGCTCCTCCAAAGAGGAGACTGGCTTTTCTCCCTCGACTTAAAGGAGGCTTACGCCTATATGGCAATTGTCCCCAACCACAGGAAGTACCTCTGCTTCCTGGTGGGGACAGCACGTTTTCAGTACAAAGTGCTGCCCTTTGGGCTGGCATCAGCCCCACGCGTCTTCAGTAAATGCTTGGTGGTGGTGGCTGCCTACCTCAGGCGTCGCTCGATCCATGTCTTTCCATACCTGGACGATTGGCTAGTCCGGAGCAACTTCCGCTCTGGGGCCTTGCATGCACTAGCTCTGAATGTTCAGACCTTGCAGACGTTGGGTTTGTTATCAACTTCCCCAAGTCTCATTTCTGTCCGTCTCCACAGCTAGACTTGATAGGCGCCAGATTGGACACGGCACAGGCAAAGGCCTTCCTGCCCAAGGTCCGGGCGGCCGCCCTCTCCTTGCTGGTTACCCTAGTTCTCAACAGCAAGAGGGTGCCAGCCCGCTTACTGTTGATTCTGTTGTATTTATTTAGAATTTCTTCTATCGTGCAACTTCACAATACATGTCCAGTGCGGGTTAGAGAATTACATCCATAAAATCATCACAGTGTAACATTAAATAAACACAGCACTATCTTTTAACCTACAAAAAATTCAGTGATTGTATAATCATATTTCAAGTAAAAGTTTCTTCAGAAAACATTGTTTTAGTACATTTTCTAAACAACTTTAAATCCTGCTGCTTGCACAGCCATGCTGGCAATTTGTTCTGCAGAGGAAAAGACTCTAAACCTTGTTTATACCCATTTATTCTGATTGACTGAGAGAATGACTGGTGTCTCAAGAAGAGGGCATGTCACTCCTGTGCTGGTTAACCGGTCAAATAGCGGGCAAACTGTAGGCTGTTAATGATTGTTTTCAAGTTGTTAACAAGTGTCCATCCTTGTGTCTTAAGAAACTTGATAGAGTTGTAATTTCCTAAAAGGTCATTGAGATCAGAGGGTACTCATCAGTTGACTAAAACACGAGCAGCAACACTCTATGCAAGTTGCAACTCATATGTCAGCTTCTCTGGCAAACTTACATATAGGGCATTGCAGTAATGGCTCAAAACCAGAACCTGTACCATTGTGCGAAAAAGATCTTGAGGTAGAAAACTCTTCAGCGGCCTGATCATTTTAAGATTATAAAAAGCTACTTTGGTTATATGCTTCATAGTCAACTGGGAGTCCCAAAAGACACTCTAGCTTTTTACTTCTGTTTAAATCTGCACATATAGGCCATCAATCACCCTGACCATTGCCTTGATTTACCATCAAAACCCTTTCCTATCCAAAGAATCTGTTGGGTATTTTTTTGTCTTTTTTATATTCCAAAACAAGTGATATCTGTAATCCAGTCCCTTACCTTATTAAAAATGACTTGTAGCCTGGTTTCAGGCAACTCACCTTTAGGGCCACTTGGCAAGAAAAATTGAACATCATTGGCATACATAAAATATCTTACCTCCAATGAATGTAATAATGGCCCCAGAGATGAGAGAGAAAAATGAAACAGAGCAGATGAAAATGCCAACCCCTGGGGCACTCCCTACTGAATACTACGCCAGGAAGAAAACTAAGCCCCTATCTGCACCTTCTATGACCTCTTTGTGAGAGGGGATTGGAACCAGCCCAACATTACCGCCGCCCCCCCCCCCCCCCCCCCCGGGCCATATAACACTAGACATTTAATTAGTGTCTCATGATTTACAGTATTGAATGCAGCAGATAGATTGAGCTTGATCAAAAGACCAGCATGTCCCTGTTCTAAACTTCATAGTAGGGTATCCATCAAACTCAAAAGTAAATACTCTGTATTATGGTTTCTACAAAAACCAAATTGGTTTAAGTCCAAAATAAGTATCACTTATGTAATCCTCCAGCTGTTCCAACAATATCTTTTCCAAAATTTTGCCATTTTTGGCAGGTTTGACACTGGCTGATAATTTGCCAACTTTGAAGAGGAAAGGCTGGGATCCTTTTTATTAGGTCTTAGGGGCACGGCCCATATGGCATCCTTACTAGCATATTTATCTAAAAACTCCAGTTATCCATTTTATATTGTGAAGTATCTCAGCAGTCTCTTACCTTTCTCAAATAGGTCACTTGCTACCTTAGCACCAACCATGGATATCCAGATGCTCCAAAATAACACTAAAATTAGCCTGTGGGACTTGGATGGTAATATCTTCATCTGGGAAGTATTTGGCACCCTCCAGAGTGGTATCCTGGTACCAAAAAATGAACTTAAAACATAACAAACTGAACGAGTTCCATATGCAAGCTATACTCACTGATTAACCAGTATCAATAGGTACATGTACTTTGGCACTTGAAGGAATTGGGGTTGATTTTATGATGTTCTAAGTTTACATACATGGTAATAAATTAGAAGATTAGCTACACACATTCTTATCACTACATTGAGCTAATATTGGTTGATAATTGGCATAATTGTTTGTTACCCTCACTTTCAATTTATTTTTATATACCACTAGTCCAAATGTTCAAAGCAATGAATACATAACATACAACAAATTCAACAAGGTTTTCAGTTGTGGTTCTTGTATGTCCTTTTTTGAACATCTGTATTGGACAAACCAAGCGAACAATCTGCACACACATTATCGAGCACAGGAACGCCATCCATACATCTAATTGGATTCCCCATTAGTTTGATATTAAGTTAACCAATTGAATGGATAACACTTGTTTGATTCTTTGCTTCGGGTATAAAGAGAGAGTTTTTTTAGCTTTTTGATTTTTTCATGGTTCCCTCTGGTGGTTCTTGAAGTGACATCATAGGGATCGGCAGTAATAAATGCACTTTTCAGCATTTTCCATCGTTTGCTGAGGTCCGTGCAGCATTAGCGTTATTGGAATACTAAATGCTCATACTAAATGTACATTTTTCCCATGGGTTTTGGGTTTTTTTTGTATGAAAGGGTTATATTCAAATTAATTAAAATATATTATGGTGAGTTTCAATGCATTCACTGTTTTTTAGTTTTATCTTTTTAGAGTTGGAAACTCTGCTGTAAAGCATATCTGTCCTTCTGATTATGTGAACTTTTTGCCTTTTGGTCTATTTTTCATGGACTTGAAAAGCTTTGCAAAAAATTATGAAGATTCAAGCTGCCATATCATATGCTTGCCAGATAAGTACTAGGCTATTACTTTAAAGATTTCCCCATGATGAAGCCAATATTTATTGGTGAAACTTGAGCTCAGTTGGGATATTTCTGAACATGCAATATATTTGAATATGCCTTGACATTAAATCTGGCTAGGTTATAAATTTGGTTTGGTTATACAATCACAGTTTTGCAGTTATTTATTTGATCACAAATAAAATATTTTCTGACTGGATGAGATGTTCAATTATCTAATGCAGCTTTATTCTTTTAAGAGTTTTGGGGGTTTTTTCAGCGGTTCAGGTTATGATTACGTTTTTAAAACCACTGAACAAAAACAGCTTGTGACAACACTGACTCTATGAACTGGTCTTCTGTTTTTCACTTTTTAATTGGGTTTCATTTTGATTTATATTATTTTTAAAACTGTCTTTGTATGTAACCCAAAAAGAAGCACCATATGTTGGAACTGGCAGTGGATTTGGCACCATCAAAGAAGCGTTCATGATCTGCCCCGGTACACTTTGCACTCTTGATGCATTGAGCTTCTATGCCATAGATACAGTGGAAGTTGGCACAAGGATTTTGATGCAGCTGTTCAAGTGGCTGCATCACTCATCTGCTCCAACAAGAAACTCAGTGTCTCTGTCTTGACTTCTGGAGCAGGGATTGTGTTTGGAGATGCCAGATCCCATTTGTTCTGTGGTACTGCTGGGTTCCATGTATTCACCAGTGCAGTTACTGCAGGAAAGCTCTAGCTGGGGTCCAGAAGAATTTTTTCAGCAGGTTGAGCCTATATTGGTTTTGGAAGATGATGTCTGTCCGTCCCCGTCCCCCCCCAAAACCCCTGGTCAAAGGACACAGCTCATAGACCAGATGGCAGAATTAGTGAAGGCTCTCTTTGCCTCACTGGCAGCTAAGGACATGGAAGAGAAGTCTTAAACCTCTTCTGAACAAGATATCAGATTTGTTTCCCCAAGGGGAAGTTCTTCTTTCCTCCATGCCAAGGGAAGTCCCATCAGAGATCCCAAGGGTGGAATCTAGTCCCCATCATTCTTTCACTGTGGAGTCCAGCCCATCTGAGGACATTCCCCAGGAATACTCCCTTCCAAGACTATTGAGGTCCCCTACTCCAATTGCCTAAGCCATCATTGGGATCCTGGGTTAGCATTCCTTTTCCCCCTCAGATAGGAGGCAATATTGATGGGAAACCTCTCTTGACTCCCTACCTGATCCTCCGAAGCATTTTCTCCGCCATAAGATCTCTCCTATTCCAAGTTCATTGACAAGTTGGAGAAATCCCTGGGAATCTGTTAGCAAGGTCAAAAGACCACATTCTCCAGATCCTGGAAACTCCAGTGGAGTCCACAAAGGTCCTGACACACTCCATCCTGTGAGAGTTGCAAACAGTGTGGGAGAATCCAGTAACCTTACTCCACTAGCCAAACAGGTCGTAGTGGAATCTGCTCTGAAAAGGGTAAAGACGACAAGGATTTCCTCCAATGCTCAATGCCTGCATAGCGACTCATTAGTTTTATATGGTGCAATAATTACAGATTGCATCCAGAAGCTGAGCTTCTCCTAGAGCTAGGGGAAGAAGACAAATTGGGGTGTCTATAGGCTTTCTGGGCCACAGAAGAGTGCAAGCAACATCTTCATTTGGTATACGAATCGTTTGATACCGCTGGTGGATCATCATCAGCTGCCATTGCTGCACACGCATGGCTTGGTTAAGAGCCCAGTGGTCTACATGAAGACATATGTTAAGCTGGCAGATGTGCCCTGCTCTGAAGAAAACCTCTTCAGAGACAAGCTCAGAGAAATGGTTGTACAGTCTCTTTGCAGGCTTGCAAGTAGCTGTCCTTGTTGAAACATCTTTACTACGCTTTTAAGCTTTCTCAGCTCTAGAGATGCTGTTTCTGCCAACTTCCGTGATATCGTCCACCACCTGTGCTTCAACAGCAGCTTCTGACTTGGGTACATCAACATGAAAGATGTCAACCGAAGACACTGCAGCATACCCAGTCAAAAGCTGCATCTAGTTTTTGACCAGACTTGACTCCTCAGTTCTCAGCCTTCTGGTAGATGGGAGAGTTCACCTCTGCCTGAAAGAGTGGCATAAAATCTCCAAGGATTGTTGGGTGTTCAAGATTATGGAGTCTGATTACTGTTTATGCTTCTGTCTTTCTAATTGTTTAGCCTTTAATCCAGAGCCTTCTTATGCGACTTGACTCCATCACAAGGTAGGGTCGCTTCTTTTGCAGCAAGTGATAGAACTTGATCTTCTCCACCAGCATGGCCATGGGTTCTACTCCCGCTATTGCCTTATCCCCAAGAAATTGGGGGGATTGAGGCCTAGCCTGGATTTAAAAAACCTGAACAAGAACCTGTTGAAGGAGAAATTCAAAACGAAAACTCTCCAAACTATTTTACCATCCATTCAAGCAGGAAGATGGATGTGTGCCATGGATCTGAGCTAGGAAAGAAGAATCTTATTGGCACCATCAAATAGTCACCCATGTGTCATGGTTAATTCATCCTGCTGTGTACAGAAAATCCCATTTACAGTGTGCAAACTTGCTTTACCTCTAAGACTGCTAGTGATAAGGGGGGTGCTTACAACCACTGCTAACAAAAATAATGGAGGAAGTTCACCAATGTCTCTAAAGATTGTGGGGTGTGGTTATCATTTGCGCTTCTCTCCCCTACTTGTCTCCTGACAATACTCAGTCTTCAATTCAGATCCATCTCATTCTACCCAGTGCCATATAGAGGTGGAGTCACTCCTTCAACAGAGTGAATTTCTTCCAGGGAACATGGTGAAGGATTTGACTCCTGTTATTTCTCATCCCCAAGAAGAGTGGTGGGGTGAGATCTGTCTTAGAGTTACAAAGGGGCTGACTTGGGAAAAGTTTAAGATGAACTCCCTTCACACTATCCTACCATTCATCCAGCAGAGGACTGAATGTATGCTCTGGATCTAAAGAATGCGCACGCTCACCTCCCCATCCATCCATCCTTCTCACTGGAGGGGTCTTGGATTGGTGGAGGTGGGATGCTGTTATCAGTCAAAGTCCTTTTGGCCTCTCCACGCCCTGGCAGTAGTGGCAGCACAGCTTCGAATGGGAGTGTCTTCCCCTTCTTGGATGACGTGGCTAATGACAGGGACCACCTTAATCAGGGGTGATGGAGTCCCCCACGACAACCATCCAACTCCTGAAGTCTCTGGGGTTTATAGTCAGCTTTGCCAAGTCAAGCCTTGTGTCTGCCCAAAGGATTTGATTCAGTGGGAAGAAAGCGTTCCTCCCAGAAGACAGGATGGCACATTTACAAAACTTGGTCCAGTACCTCTTGCAGTGACATCAGATCCAGCCAAGTCTATCTTAGTTACTTGAACACATGGCAGCTGCAGCTCATTTGACTCCCATGACACATCTGAATATAAGATGTCAGCTGTGAGGTCTCTGCTCTGTTGGATCAGTTGTCAACTTTTGTCCCATCATGTCTCTCTGTAACGTGAAGAATGAAGACATCTCTTTAATGTTGGTTGTTAATTGGTCCTGGATATGAGCCTCCCTCTTAGAGATCAACTTCATCAGATTATGCTCATGACCACTGCCTTTACCAGAGGGTGGTGAGCTCACACTGGGTCATTTTGAGCATAGGGAATATGATCTCTATCGGAGAGAGACTTTCAAATCAACCTCCTGAAGCTGCGGACCATTTGCCATGCTCTAGTGTTCATTCATGTCCTAAGGGGAAAGAGAATTTTAATCCAAATTGACAATCATATGGTGATGCCCTTCATGAACAAACAGAGAGGCATGGGATCCTATGTTGCCTATCAGGAATCCCTCAGGAATTGGGAGTGAGCTCTCAATCACAAAAGCTCACCTTCTTCTTCTGACAACACGATCCAGTGGTCTCTGGATCAGAAACTGCTCGACATGTTCAACCTTTGGGGGCCTGCCAACATTTGTTTGCTTCAGAGAGCAACAGAAAAATCACAAGATTATAATCCATACTTCATTTTCTTAGATACCCTGCCACCTCCCAATTTATTTAGCATGGGTAGTAGGCTGCCTTTGCTATGCTTTTCAGTTTATGGACATAAATTAGGGGTGGCCAACTTCCATCCTCAACAGCCACAAACAGGTCTAGTTTTCAGGATATCCCTAATGAATATGGATGGGATAAGAACATAAATTGCCATGCTGGGTCAGACCAAGGGTCCATCAAGCCCAGCATCCTGTTTCCAACATAGGCCAAACCAGGCCACAAGAACCTGGCAATTACCCAAACACTAAGAAGATCCCATGCTACTGATGCAATTAATAGCAGTGGCTATTCCGTAAGTAAATGATTAATAGCAATTAATGGACTTCTTCAAGAACTTATCCAAACATTTTTTGAACCCAACTACACTAACTGCACTAACCACATCCTCTGGCATGTACTATTTCCATTGTATGCAAAATCTCATGCATATTCCTTCTGGTTATCCTGAAAACCAGACATGTTTGTGGCTCTTGAAAGGTGGAGCTGGCCACCCCTGACATAAATGAGCAAGTATAATGACTGCTGGAAGATATCTTTAGATAAACCAGGGCAGCCTGGTAGACCATTTAGCCCAGATAGTTGTCTGTTGATGTTTACTGTGTAACCACAGGGAAGGATTTTTCTGGCTGGTGAAATTTTAGAAGAGGAGTTAATTCTGCCCATTAATAGTTGGAATTAGCCTAGGAGGAGCTGGAAGTTTAGTAGAAATATGGCAGAAAAAGACCATAATGCCTGTCTAGTGTACCCATCCACAACAACTGCTCAGCTCTACAATTCCTATCAGATGGATCCATTCTTGTTTACAATTAAGTTTGGCATGGGTAGTGCTTTCCACAAGCAAATACTTTCAGTTCTGTGTTTAGTGGAAGATCAAGATATGCCTTCTATCTCCTCTGAAATGCCCATTTATTAAAAGAAAATAATCCACATTTTTCGCCCTTCCTATGTCACTTAATCTTGAGACCCAGTGTAATGATTGGTTTGGATTCCTTTACTTACTGATGACTGAAAGGGAAGCTACTAGCAAGGCTGCAAACATCAGTGTTCTTGTTCCAACAGAGGTCATTCCATTTGCAGGAAGTTTTCCATCCCTTGTCTTTGACCCATCATCCTATTTCCAAATCCCAATAACACTCCCAAAACTTTTTCCTGTACTGCCAGACCATGTGGCCTGAAACATTTAATGCAGTTTTCAACATGTCTATATAGACCCTTCCTCCAGTATTTTCAAATTAATATAAAGCGGGGGAAAAAAATCACTAGTTTAATTTAAAATCCTTTATGGAGACACACTGCAGCATTGATGGCAAAGAGTGGATACCTTCCAGTACACAGAATTATAGTCTTGCCTGGACAAATTCTCCCTCTGAGAACCTGCTAGTAAGTGTTACACAGTATTTTCTAAGAGCTGCTTTAGCCATGAAATAATCTGTAGCAATCCTGAGGGAGTTGTGAGAAAGTAAGCTAGGTTAACTTAGTGTGTTTTGGATTTAATAGAGAAAGCTACAGTACTCTTAGATATCGATATTCAGTTCCACATGGATAAATTCAGACTTATCTAGCTAAGTGACGCTGTTTGAATATTCAGTCATGTTGAGCGATTGCCATTTGACTGGATAACTTTATCCAGCTAAATAGTTATCTGGGTAAGTGGTGGTAGTGGCTACTTATCTAGCTGCATAAGTTCCAATAGTCAGCCTTATCTGGCTAAGTTAGCTGGATAAGTTAGACCTGCCATTGAGGAGGTCAAAGGTTAGCTGGATAAACTTATCCAAGAAAGGCTGGATATATATTAAGTGGCAAGCCATGCTGCCAAATATTCTGGCTGTTAGCCAGATAAACATATTCAGCTATCTCAACTGGATGGTTGCTGAATATCTACCTCTTAGTGTCTTCTTTCCCTCCCACTCACCCCAAGCACATTCTTTTGAGTTATAGACTGTTATCCCCATTAAGAGGACAGGAGGAACATTTTTCACAATGTTGGGTAAACAAGGGAGTAACCTAGCTCTTATCAATAGATTAACTGTTGTCCCCTTATTGGTCATTACCTAATTAGTATTAAATATATCAAATAAATTTCAAGGTCTTAAATTAAATTAAGCATTCCTACTGCCTTTACCTTAATCAACAACTCAACAATATTAAGATGCAATCCAGCAGTGAGTGCCACATGTCTGATTATCTAATGGTGAGGTTTTTTTGTGTGCTCGATGCAAATAGCTCCTGGCTTTCAGAGAACAAGTCGATCTCTGGAGGCTTGAGTGGCAGACCTGGAGGAGCTTAGGCAGAGGTATATTGAGGAAACTTTCATAGATATAGTCAAATCCCAGCTCCTGTCTGGTGCCCCCTGTTCTTATCTTGGAGAAATGAGGTTCTCACAGGACAAGCAGGATGGTAGTCCTCACATATGGGTGACATCATCAGGATGGAGCCCAATCACGGAAAACTTCTGTCAAAGTTTCCAGAACTTTGACTGGCCCCTAATGGGCATGCCCAGCATGGCACTAGCCCTGCAGCCAGCAGGGGTCCTCCTTCAGTCTTCTTTTTTCCGCTCAGCAGTAGCCTCGCGGTTTAGGAGCTCTGAAGAGATTCCTGACGGGAATTTTCCTCACGGAGTTATTTAAACTTAAATTGCCCCACAGGGGCCCCTCCTCTAACTTTTCTCAGGCCGCAGTACTCCGGTAAGTTTTTTTTTGACCGTCTTTCATCGATTACCATCGAGTTTGGCCCTTGCGGCATTATGGCCGTCGACCGTACCGCGGCTCGATTTTTTTTCTATAGCCATGGCGTCGGGGTTTCGTCGGTGCCCAGACTGTACTCGTACCATGTCTATCACAGACCCTCATGGAGTCTGTGTAATGTGTTTAGGCCGTGAGCATGATGTCCTGACTTGCACCAAATGTGCCCTCATGACACCAAAAGATCGCAAAGCCAGAATGGAGAAGATGGGACTCCTCTTCCGTGCTCACACCCCGACGCCGTCCATCGCATCGACATCATCTGAACCGGCACCGTCGAAGTCGCACCAGCATCGACCACTGTCCGGTGACAGTCTGCCATCGACGTTTTCATGGCCATCGACTCCCATTACTCCCCCTCAAGATCGAGGGGATCGTAGGGAGAAACATCGCCATCGGCATTGTGAGTCTCGGACAGTCAAAGGAGCGAAATCATCGACCTCGCCACCGTCCGAGCCACCATCGAAGAAGCCCCGTCCAGAAATGGCACCGACCATTCCTGCGACCGGGACATCGAGGCCACCCTCACCCGATCGGGGTTTGGGAGTCGCAATTCCGCCTGTAAAGGTGGTCCCTCCGACTGTGCCTCCGCCTCCCTCTTCTGTCACGGAGCCGGGGCTGCTTGCTCCAGGTCTCCGGGAAGAACTGGACTGGCTGGTCCAGGAGGCCATCAACAAGGCGATGCAACGACCCCAGGTTCCTCCAGCACCGAGAAAGGAACAGGTCACTGACCCGATGACAGCGCTGGCACCGCTGCTGTCACGGATGGAGGCGCTCATGACCGCCCTTCCACCGGTGATTCCCGGGTCTCCGATGGCTCCGGTGCGCTCCCCGTTGACAGCTTCATCGGGAGGAGAAACACCGTTCCGCAGTCCTCCTTCGGGAGTACTGCCTCAGCCATCGATGCCAATTCGTCCCTCGCCACCGATTCATTCATCGGGGGCGATACGCACATCGGCGCCATCGATGCCTTCGATACCGGCACCGATGCCTTCCAGGCCGTCCACGGTGCCCCCGGCGATTCCTTCGATTTTCTCGGAGCCTCAGCCGGGGCCTTTGGGTATCCAACCCCCTTCTCGTCTTACAGGTCAGTCTGCTGATCCTTATGACACCTGGGGTGATGATACTTCCACAGACACCGATGACTTACCTTCACCTCCCTCTCCTACTGAAAGAAAGCGTTCTCCTCCAGAGGACCGTTCTTTCATTAATTTTGTGAAGGAAATGTCAGAGTTGGTCCCTTTTCAGCTTCAGACGGAGCAGGATGATAGGCACCAGATGATGGAGCTTCTCCAATTCCTGGATGCCCCTAAAGTGATCACTTCTATTCCCGTTCATCAAGTTCTTCTTGACCTTCTCAAAAAGAACTGGGAAAACCCAGGATCCATTGCCCCAGTTCATAGAAAAGCTGACACTACCTATTTAGTACAGTCAGCCCTCTGCTTTCAAAAATCTCAGCTCGACCACCACTCAGTTATGGTGGAATCAGCTCAAAAGAAAGCAAAAAGGATGAAGCCTCACTCATCTATCCCTCCTGTTAAGGAACACAAGTTCCTAGACAATATTGGTCGTTGAGTGTTCCAAGGGGCCAGGCTCATCTCCAGAATTGCTGCTTACCAGCTGTATATGACCCAATACAATAGGGTCATTTTCAAGCAGATACAGGACTTCTCTGAAACCCTGCCTGACCAATTCCAACAACAGCTTCAAATCCTTGTCAACAAAGGGTTTGAGGCAGGAAAGCATGAGATAAGAACAGCTTACGATATCTTCGACACCTCTACTAGAGTGTCTGCAGCTGCCATTTCGGCAAGACGATAGGCCTGGCTCAAATCTTCTGACTTTCAGCCAGAAGTACAAGACAGGCTATCTGACCTACCATGTGTAGGAGACAATCTGTTCGGTGAACAGATCCAGCAAATAGTGGCTGAATTAAAGGACCGTCATGAGACCCTTAAACAGCTCTCATCGATACCTTCCGACTTCCCCTCAAGACAGCCCTTTAGGAAGGACTCTAAGAAGTCATTCTTCCGTCCAAGGAAGTTCTATCCTCCACCAGCAAGGTCCCGAACTACGAGGCCTTCCCAAAAACCTCAGCCTCGCCAGGCCCGAAAGCAAAAGCCGCAAGCAGCTCCCCAGCCGGGGCCTGCTTCAGGTTTTTGACTTTCACTTCGAGAGCAGCAGCCTGATTCCTCAGCCAAGCATTTATTTATTTAAAGGCTTTTATATACTGGTGTTCATGTACTAGTACATATCACGTCGGTTTACATAGAACCAAAGTTGGAAATTACATCAAACAAATGGGTACAGATAACAGGGCAACTTCGTAAGAACTTATAGATAAAGCAGCGACCGAATTAAAATTATTACAAATAACAGTCAACAAACTTGGATTTACAGCAGACTTGATAAGCATCAATGCATTATAACATACAGCTAACAGGAGAAAAATGAGATTAAATTATAAGATTAAATGGTTACAGCATCGGACATCTAGCGTATTGTAATATGAAATGTGTGATTCTATCTCTAAGTGAGAGACCTTTAAGTGAAGGCTTTTGTGAAAAGCCAAGTTTTGAGCTTTTCACAAAACAATAGTATGGTATGCTTTTTTTCAAAAAGCATACCAGTGGGTCAATTGTGCCACTTTCACGGCATGTGGCAATCAATCACAACCGACCAATGGGTGCTAGCAATCATTGCTCAGGGTTACCACCTAAACTTTCTTGCTCTTCTACTGGACTCACCACCTCTGCAAGCATGGAGAGTATCCGACCATTCTGTCCTTCTGGAGCAGGAGGTTTCCCTTCTTCTCCAGTTAAGAGCAATAGAACCCGTCCCTCTCTTGCAGCAAGGCCTAGGGTTCTATTCCCGGTACTTTTTGATCCCCAAAAAATCCGGGGGAGTTCGTCCAATTCTGGACCTACGTTCTCTCAACAAGTACCTACAGCAAGAAAAGTTAAAGATGGTAACCTTGGCCTCGCTTCTACCTCTTCTGCAAAGAGGAGATTGGCTCTGCTCTCTGGACCTTCAGGACGCATACACACACATTGCCTTAACTCCAGCTCATCGCAAGTACCTCAGGTTTTTAGTAGGCCCAAAGCACTATCAATACCGCGAGCTTCCGTTCGGCCTAGCATCGGCACCATGAGTCTTTACCAAATGTCTCATGGTTGTCGCAGCTTTTCTCAGGAAAGAAGGTGTTCACGTCTACCCCTGTCTGGACGATTGGTTAATCAGGGCTCCAACCCAGCAAGTCGCTCGGTCGTCCCTCAATTTAACCCTACACACTCTAATTTCTCTAGGATTTCTCGTCAATTACGAAAAATCTTATTTAGTCCCATCTCAAACCTTCTCGTTCATTGGGACAGACTTGGACACCTTGCAAGCAAAAGCCTTTCTACCTCAACAATGAGCGCTAACTCTCGCGTGTCTCGCTCACCAGTTGCAGTCTCAGCATACAGCAACAGCTCGCCAATTCCTCATCCTTTTAGGACACATGGCGTCCTCAGTCCATGTCACACCAATGGCCCGCCTGGCCATGAGGCTCATGCATTGGACTCTGAGGTCACAATGGATTCAAGCTGTTCAGCCTCTGTCAACCATTGTCCACATCACCGACTCACTCCGTCTGTCTCTCGCCTGGTGGAAAAATCACAACAATCTCCTCCAGGGACTGCCCTTTCAAGTGCCAGATCCTCAACTCATTCTCACCACAGACGCTTCCAACCTCGGGTGGGGAGCCCATGTGGACAATCTACAGACACAAGGGTCTTGGTCTTCAGGGGAAGCCAAACATCAAATAAACTTCCTAGAACTTCGAACAATGCGATATGCTCTCAGGGCTTTTCAGGAACGCCTGTCAAATCACGTCATCCTGATTCAGATGGACAACCAGGTGGCCATGTGGTACATCAACAAGCAGGGAGGCACAGGCTCCTTCCTTCTGTGTTAGGAAGCTGCGCAGATTTGGTCGGAAGCGCTCTCCCACTCGATGTACCTCAGGGCCACCTCCTTGCCGAGAGTGGACAATGTCTTGGCAGACAAACTGAGTCGTGTCTTCCAACCGCACGAGTGGTATCTCAACCCATCAGTAGCGGACTTCATCTTCCAACAATCCCCAGACACACCTCTTTGCGTCCCCTCAGAACCACAAAGTCGACAATTTCTGCTCCCTCATTCGGAGGGGCGCTCTCCACCCAGAGATGCATTCTCCCTCTCGTGGGCAACCGGTCTTCTCTATGCATTCCCCCCACTTCCTGTTCTCTCGAAGACTCTCGTGACGTTACGTCAGGACAAGGGAACCATGATCCTGATAGCACCTCACTGGCCACGCCAAGTGTGGTTTCCAATACTTCAAGATCTCTCCATCCGCAGGCACATTCCCTTGTGAACGGACCCGCATCTGATCACTCAAAACGACGGATGCCTACGCCATCCCAATCTTCAGGCCTTGTCTCTGACTGCATGGATGTTGAAAGGTTAATCCTTCAACCACTTGACCTTGCAGATTCGGTTTCTCGTGTCCTGATTGCTTCACGGAAGCCTTCCACAAGAAAATCTTATTCCTATAAATGGAAAAGGTACACATCATGGTGCACCTCGCAGTCCCTTGATCCCTTTTCCTGTCCAATCCCAAGGTTTTTGGACTATCTCTGGCATTTGTCGGAGTCAGGTTTAAAGACCTCTTCAATCAGAATGCATGTCAGTGCGGTAGCCGCCTTCCATAAAGGTGTTGGGGATGTTCCTATATCACTACAACCCCTTGTAACATGCTTTTTAAAGGGCTTGCTCCATATCAAGCCACCTTTACATCCTCCGGCCCCTTCTTGGGACCTTAATCTGGTTCTAGGTCGGCTCATGAAACCACCATTCAAGCCTCTTCACTCTTGTGACCTAAAATATCTCACATGGAAAGTGATTTTCCTTTTGGCTATCACTTCAGCTCGCAGGGTTACCTAGTTACCTATCCGCCTTACACTAAACTCCTGCAGGACCGGGCGGTACTCCGCACTCACCCTAAGTTTTTACCCAAGGTAGTTTTGGAGTTTCACATTAATCAATCCATCATACTACCTACCTTCTTTCACAGGCCCCATTCCAATCCAGGGGAACAGGCTCTGCATACCCTTGACTGTAAACGGGCTCTAGCGTTCTACCTAGACCGTACAGTTGCCCACAGAAAGAGCACTCAGTTATTTGTCTCTTTCCATCCTAACAAATTAGGGCAGCCTGTGGGTAAGCAGACTCTCTCCTCCTGGTTGGCGGACTGCATATCTTTTTGCTATCAGCAAGCAGGCATTCCTTTTCAAGACCGTGTCAAAGCACACTCTGTGAGGGCCATGGCGACTTCAGTAGCACACCTACGATTGGTGCCGCTTCCTGACATTTGCAGGGCTGCCACCTGGAGTTCTCTCCACACTTTCGCAGCTCACTATTGCTTGGACAAAGCCGGAAGACAAGATTCCATCTTCGGCCAGTCTGTCCTGCGTAACTTATTTCCAACGTGACATACCTACACCCTTCCGCCTGCCCAGTGAGGTTCAGGATGCCCTCTACCAAATTCCACCCCAGTTGTTGTGCCTGTTGCACGCCATTGGGTACATTTGGTGCATTTCGGACATCCTCAGCTCGGTACTCACCCATATGTGAGGACTACCATCCTGCTTGTCCTGTGAGAAAGCAAATATTGCTTACCTGTAACAGGTGTTCTCACAGGACAGCAGGATGTTAGTCCTCACGAAACCCGCCCGCCACCCCGCGGTGTTGGGTTCGTAACGTTTTGTTTTATTTTTCGGCACTGCCTGTAGCTTTCAAATAAGACTGAAGGGGGACCCCCCCTGGCTGCAGGGTTAGTGCCATGCTGGGCATGCCCAGTAGGGGCCAGTCAAAGTTCTGGAAACTTTGACAGAAGTTTTCCGTGATTGGGCTCCATCCTGATGATGTCACCCATATGTGAGGACTAACATCCTGCTGTCCTGTGAGAACACCTGTTACAGGTAAGCAACATTTGCTTTACCTGTCAGGAAATCATCACTTTGGAGTAGCAGGAAGTGATCTAGTAGTTAGGATCTGCTCTCTAGGTGATGCATTATTCTCTTGCATCGAGAATGGATCTCCAAAAGCTTGTGCCCAGGAGGGAAGCATTAGAATGGTTATTATTATTAGTGATTTGATGATGGGTATGGCTGGTGGATGTGAGTATTGCTTGTTAACTTGCCTTCCAGTGTGCAGGTGGTGAGCCTCATGTATCACCTAGATTTTAGACTGTGCTGGGGAGAATCTGATTGTTGTGGTACATGTGGGTACCAAAAACATAGGAAGGTGTGGGAGGAAGGTTCTGGAAACAATTTTAGTTTTTAGATAGAAAGTTGAAATCCAGAAACTGCAGGGTAGCATTCTCAGAAATGCTTCCTGTTACACGTAGAGGAACTCAGAGGCAGGCAGTTCTAGAGTCTCAATGTGTGGATAGAGACAATGGGTATAGGGAAGAAGGCTTTAGATTTGTTAGGAACTGGGTAACATTCTGGGGAAGGGGGACCCTTTCTGAAAGGATGGGCTCCTCCGTAACCAGAGTGGAACCAGACTGTTGGTGCTAACTTTTAACAAAGAGAAAAAAAGATACAGAGCAGCTTTTAAACTAGAAAAAGGGGGAAAGCAGACAGTTGCTCAGCAGCGCGTGGTTTGGAGAGAGGTATCATTGAAAGATACTAACAAATCAGGGAAGCTAGAGCATTCTGGCAAAGAGGCAAGAGTAGTCCAGGTGCATTTAAGCAAAGAGCAGATTGAGTGAAAAGATTCCAGATTATCCCTGTCAGCTGCAAGGAAGGTTATTTATACAAAACCCTTTGAAATGTTTGTCTGCAAATATCAGAAATCTAAAAATGAGTTAGAATGTATAGCACTGAATGAAGAGGTAGATATGATTGTCATCTCAGAAACCTGGTAGGAGAAGGATAATCAATTTAACAGTGTGATCCCAGGGTACAGATTGGTTGGGGATGGGTAGCGCAATATGAAAGGGATGATATAGAATCAAACAGGATAAAGATCCTGCAAGAGACTAAATTATGGATAGAAATTCCATGTATGATGGAAAAGAGTATAGCAGTAGGGGTATAATAATCGCCTGACCAGAATGAACCGACAGACGAAATGCTAACAAATTAGAGAAGCTTAACAAATTTGGCAGCACATTACTAATTAGAGATTTCAGTTGCTCCAATATTGACTTGGTAAATATCACATCAGAACATGCTAGGGAGGCAAAATTTCTAGATGAAATGAATAACTGCTTCATGGAGCAGCTGGTTCAGGAACCAACAGGAGGGGGAGCTATTTTAGACTTAATTCTTAATGAAATGCAGGATTGGTGTGAGAGAAAGATAGTGGAGCCATTTGGAAACAGTGATCATAATGCAGTTGAATTTGATTTTAATAACTGGAAAAAGTATATTAAGGAAAACTATGGCTCGAGCATTTGTTTAAAAGGGAGACTTTGATAAATGAGGAAAATAGTTAGAAAAAAAGGTTAGTTTAAATCAAGCGTGTACCATCTTGGAAGTTTACACCAGGTCTCTTCCACACATTCAAAGGTGGAAGGAAGAGTAGATGACTGCTGGTATGGTTAAAAGTTGAGGTGAAAAAGGCTATTATAGCCAAAGGAACGTCTTTCAAAAAAAATGGAAAAAGGATCCAAATGAAAATAGGAAAAGACATAAGCATTGGCAAGTTACTTAAAAAATATTGATATGGCAGGCAAAAAAGAGAATTTGAAAAGAAGCTTACAGTGAAGGCAAAAACTCATAATAAAGGTTTTTTTAAATACATCCAAAGCAGGAAACCAGTGAGCAAGTCAGTTGAAAGTGTTAGATGATCAAGGGGTAAAAGGGGACCTTAGGGCAAGCAAGGCCATAGTGGAAAGACTAAATTAATTCTTTACTTCAGTGTTTATGAAGGAGAATGTGAGGGAGATACTAGTTCTGGAAACAGATTTGACAAACTAAAGAGTAGCAAATCCCCTGAACCAGATGGTATAAACCTCAGTTTTGAAAAACCCCAAAATGAAATTACAGACCTATTACTAATAATTTAGCATTACATTGGCCACCCTCTAAGCTTCAGGTATAATAAAATATTTTTAATGATAGTTTACAAGCTCTATGAGCTTGATGTTAGTGTTGGGAAAAATTGTAGAAAGTATTCTAAAGAACAAAATTACAGAACATATTGATAGACATGGTTTAATGAGACACAGCCAACATGGATTTACCCTCAACACTTTGCTACATTTTTTTTGAACTGTTAATAAAGATGTGAATAATGGTGATTTGGTGGTGATTTGGGATTTTCAGAAAGTATGTGACAAAGTTCCTGATAAGAGGCTCTTAAAGTTAAAAAGTCATGGGATAGGAAGCAATGCCTATTATGGATTGTGAACTGGTTAAAAGACAGGAAACAGCACTAAATAGTTTTCTCAATGAATGAAAGTAAATAGTGGAGTGCTTCAGGCCTCTATATTTTTTAAACTGTATTTGTAGAAAAATTTTATAAACATAAATAATGTACTGCATATACAAAAGTTGGATAAAAGTGTAGAGCATACAATCAAACTGTAATTGACTCAGATAATGTGTGTTCATTACCGTCATAGTAACCGTCTAACAAGACATCTGTAGCCATTTCCTGCCAGGTTCAATATGGATTCCAAATCTGTTTATAAGTATTTATTCTATTCTCGAGCATATAGGTTAACCTCTCTAATACAGCCATCTCTGCAAGTTTGGACCCCCAACAGCTTCTAGAGGGAATACTTTTCTATTGGTGCGCAATGGTTAAACGGGCTGCATGCAACAAATGCCCCACCAACTTCCTATGCCCTCTCATTTCCCATTTGTTACCCCATTTTCCCAGCAAATATAAAGAGGCATCAACAGTCAATGGTTGCTTGCAAATTGCAGAAATACAATCAATCTGACTCCAAAAGTTTTGTAGTTCAGTGCAATCCTACCACAAGTTATGCGGCATATAGCACCAAATGCCTAATTTTATAAATCCTTACCAAATTATTTCAACATTTTTTTAACTGTAGGCAACCTTCAGGACATATTGCTATGATACACTTAATCCCCCTAATAAGTGCCTTATTGTTACCGAATACTATTGGCACCACCTATGTAATGTACGACCCATATTTTTTTACTGGTACCCTATTGTAAACCGTTGTGATGGTGAATAACTTAATGACGGTATATAAAAACTCTTAAATAAATAAATATGAAGGTATGAACCCTCCCTCCCACACCTCCTCCAATATAGTGGACTATTATTGCTAAAGTGAGCATAAAATACAGGTGTGCGATATGATGTAATAATTTGTATAGTACCTCATAACCTTTATTACAAATATAAATATTCCTAGCGGTTTTCCAAATAGCTTTCCAATCCCTGGCCTCTAACTGAATATCCAGATCAATATTCCATTGTCTAAGAATCCTGTTTGTTGTGGTAACCTCTTCCAACTCAGACTGGATAGCGACATACAAACCTCAGATGAGATGCCTGGGCCTCTCTTTACAACGATCTTCCACTGCATTGTAATTCAGTGATTGGTTTAAGATATCTTTCCTTAAGTGAAAATAAAGGCCCCTAGTGGAGCTTGGTATCTGATATTCACTTATTAGGTCTGTAAAGAACTTAAGATTATCTACATAAACTAATCACCCCATAAACCTAAATCCTCTCCTTTCCCATTGTTCTATGTTTGGGGAGAATGTGTGCTTAGAAAGGTATGGATTCCAGGACAAAGGGAGACATGTAAGACCACTGCTCATGCAATACCGTAATCCTAGATTTAATAGATCTCCAAACTCTGAGGGTATGAGCTATAATTGGATGTCCTCGCACACATTGTCTACAAGTATTGGATGAGGGAGACATATGTAAAAGAGCACCTAAACTACAACCTCTTGCCTCGCCTACTTCCATAGAAAGCCATACCTCTGGGGGGTCAGTTCCCAACTAGATCCGCAAACAAGCTACTTTGCAAGACCAATAATACCATAAGAAATTGGGTACTTTAAGGCCTACCCCTCTGCCGTAAGGGAACCATAGCATCATATTTAAGCCGTGGAGGCTTGCCATGCCATATAAAGTTGGAAATCTCATCCCGAAGAGCCTGTAAAGCTTGCAGAGGCACATCTCATGGTATGTGCATGAAGAGATATAATAACTATGGTAGCACTGCCCTCTTAACCAAATTCACTTTCCCAAATAGAGATATTGGTAGAGAGGCCCATTTCCTTAAATCTGCCTAATGGCCTGGAATATAGGGCTATAATTAGTTTTATATAACTGTGAATAATCCTTTGGGATCCAGATGCCTAAATATTTAAACCCATCTTTACCTTCCCAAAAATCATCCAGGATCTGCGGATGCCTTCTGTTAGGGCCTACCAGCAAATAATTCTGGTTTAGAGTAGTTAATCACATAACCTGCGGCTTGGTGAAAGCGTTCTAAAAGATCTAACGGCACTGGCAGGGATTTAGACAAATTTGTGAGAAGAGTGTGTTATCCGCATATAAGGTAATTTTGTGATTGTCATTGTAAAATGTAAACCCTTCAATAGTGGTAGATTGTCTGATAGCCTGTGCTAAGGGTTTCATAGCCAAGTCAAATAGCAAAGGAGACATAGGGCATCCTTGCCGCGTCCCCCTCCCTATTGAAAAGGAAGCAGGTAGTACCCCGTTGAAAACAATCCTAGCTGTGGGATTAATGAAAAGTGCTTTGATTCATGCAAAAGCAAGTTTGCTTACCGTAAACTGTGTTTTTCATAGATAGCAGGATGAATTAGCCATGCTATCTGGGAGTGCCCCTTGGCGGCTCGAGGCAGGAACTTCTCCAAGTATGTGTAGAGCTTTGCTCCTGCACGCCTGTATGGTGCCTTCCTTGCTTCAGTTGATCCCAAAGTATAGAAGGAACACAATGCCAGAAAAGCAAGAGCAGAAAAAGTAGAGACTGTCCAGAGAGGAGGGCGGGAATGCATGGCTAATTCATACTGTAAGCAAACTTGCTTTGTTCCCCACAGATAAGCAGGCTGAATTAGCCATGCTGTCTGGGAATCCCCAGTCCCAGGGTTTTGAAACACAATGGTAAGCACAGACCTGGAAGAATGAAAACTGAGTGTTCTGGTTTGCATAGAACCACGCAGATGATCCCCAATATATGGTGGACAGACTCAAGAATTAGTGGCATCACGTATTATTCAGCCCATGACCGCATCTAAGCTGTCTTGTTGTAGGCAGTAGTGAGCTGTGAAGGTATGGAGTGACAACCAGGTAGCCAGTTTGCATATATCTTGAACCAGCACCTGTTGGAGATGAGCAATTGAAGTCGCTACAATTCGCAATTGATGGTTCACTCTTGATGGCAGGCATTCCACTCTAGTTACATAGAAGTGAATAGACTGAGTTAGCCAGCAAGGGTCTGTTTGGATACTAGTAAACCCGGAGCATTCAGGTTGAACGAGAAGAAGAGCTGGGAGTGTCTGTGAGGGGCGTGGGTCCTTTGTATATAGTAGGCTAACACTCTTTTGCAATCCAGTGGGTGTAATAAAGCTTTCCAGCTGGAAGCATGCGGCTTAGGGAAAAAGGTTAGTAGAGTTATAGTCTTATTTATTTATTTATTATTTATTTTTAATTTTTATATACCGACATTCTTGCATCAAAATGCAAATCATACCGGTTTACATTGAACAGAATAAGCAGGAAAAATGATTCCTTAGTCTAATACAGTGAACATTTAAAAACAAAACAATTGTTAACAAGGCAGAATGCTAAACAAAACTTGAAAAAAAGGTTAATTTACAAAGGAAATAAATAAATTTTTAAATTTTTATTCAAATGAAAGGCTGAGACCACCTTGGGGAGGAAGGAAGGGTGAGCCCGCAAGGTTTCTTTATCAAGGTGGACTTGAAAATAAGGAGCATAGTGCACTAACACTTGTAGTTCACCTATCCATCATGCTGAGGTGATTGCTACTAGGAATAGGACTTTCCATGTGAGGTATTTCAATGAGGATGTCTGCATAGGTTCAAACGGAGGGAGCATCAGGGCTTCTAGGACTATATTTAGGTCCTAAGTCATGGCAGGCTGCAGCCTTGGGGGACAGTCGCTACCAAAGGGTGTATGGAGATGGAGGCACCCTGCATCAGCAGGTATGCCGCTGTAGTGCTGAGATGTACACGGATGGAGGAAATTGCAAGACCAGATATGAAGATCAAATGAAGGTAATGGAGTAGTTGCTCTGGCAAAGATTGAAAAGGGTCAAGGGACACTAATGAGCACCTGTGGCGATACCTGTGCCACTTGGCCGCATAATTTTTCCTTGTGGAGGGTCTCCTGGATGAAATGAGAATGTCCTGTATTTCCACCGGAATGGGGAAGGTGGCTCAGTACCCTCCCTTTCAATCTCTACACCGTCAGATGCAGGGAGTCGTACAGGGGATGCATCAGTCCCTTCCTTCTGTGTTAGAAGATGCTTCTTAGCTCAGAGGAGGACTGACAATTGTACGGATAGGTGGTTCAGGTAGGCATACCATAGTTGCTTGGGCCACGCTGGAGCGATTAAGATAAGGTCTGCCTTGTCCGCGATGCACTTCTGAGGGGTATCAGAGGGAAAGCGTAGAATAGGTGCCCTGTCCACGATGGAAAGAATGCTTCCTGGGCTACTCATCGGTCGCTTGGTTAAAAGGAGCAAAACTCTGGTACCTTCGCGTTGTTCTCTGTCACAAAGAGATCCACTCGGGGAGTCCCCGAGCTCAGCTCCCATTTGTGGGGAGGAAAGATCCTTCTGAATGTCGGCCTCTTGAGTTTTTTATGCCTGGTAGGTAGGTGGCCAGCAACTGAATGGTGGGTGCAATCGCACACTCTAATAGGTGAATCGATTCCTTGCAGGGAATCCTGGAACCAGACCCGCCTTCTTTGTTGATGTAGAATATGGCTACTTGGTTATCTGTGTACACCATGACCGACTTGTGTTGAAGGACGTGTGCCAAGGCTCGAATAGCATACCGTACAGCTCGTAACTTCAGGTTGATCTGGAATCTCCACTCGGCGGGTGTCCAAAGTCCTTGTGTCTTGAGGTGGAGGAAACCATTTCTCAACCCTGACTATTTTAGAACAGTCCTGCAACTACTCATTTTCTCCACATTCGACTATTGCAACTCCCTACTAATAGGATTACCCTTTTCAACCCTTAGACCTCTACAAATACTGCAGAACTCAGCTGCCAGAGTCCTAACAGGAACAAAAAGAAATGACCACATAATGCCCATACTAACCTCCCTTCACTGGCTTCCTATTACTGCATGTATTGCCTACAAATCAATGACCATCATTCACAAAATCCTAAACTATGATAATCAAGATCTAAACATGCTTAACATAACTCCTCAAAACCCCTCAAGAAACCTATGCTCCAATAACTCAAGCTACTTAAACATCCCCACCATCAAAGATGCTCACCTGGCAACAACAAGAGAAAGAGCCTTCTCCATCGCATCCCCCAAACTCTGGAACACACTACCTGAAGACCTAAGAACCCAGCACAACATAAAGACATTCAAAAACGACCTAAAAACTTTTCTCTTCTGCAAATTCTTCACTGACCCTCTGTCTTCTTGCCATACCAGCCATCAAATGAACTCTCAACTATAACCTCCAACCAATCGTACTTACCCTCCTCATCCAATCAAAGAATAATTATTGTATTTGACTTGTTTTACTTCTGTTTATGCTCATTCTGCTATAATGTTTCATTACTATTAAAAATGTTCACTTTGTAAACCGTTATGAAGGCTCTACCGAATAACGTTATATAAAACTCATCAAATAAATAAATGTGTCCCACCCCTGAAGCATCTGTAGTGAGAACCAATTGGTGAGTCGGAATCTAGAAAGGGGTACTCGACTGTAGGACCCCCGGATTTAGCCACCAGTCCACATCTGAAATCATCCTTTGGATGAGGGTCACTGGTTGCTACATAGGGTGAGACCTCTGCGATTTTAGACCTCATTGCGCAGAAGCATGAGGATCTGTCAGGCTGTGGGTTGTGCGATACACTTTAATGCAGAGGTTAAGGTTTGAAAGGTGTGAATCCTGTCCACTGGAAGGAAAGCTTTGCAAAGGCATGTGTTGTTGATTGCACCTATAAACTGGAGGATTTGAGTAGACTCGAGGCGAGACTTCTCGTAGTTTATGATGAAGCCCAGATTCGCCAGTTGAATCAGAACTCCGCAGATGGGCATGAATCAGCTCCAGGGTCGAAGCTATGATCAGCCAATCGTCCAGATAAGGAAACAGTTTTATCCCCCGTTTCCGAAGATGGCCCACAACTACTGTGAGACTGGGTGCTGACGAGAGGCTGAAGGATAGAACTTTGTACTGGTACTGATGGGTGCCGACTTGAAAACAGAGGTAGTGCCAAGAAGAGGGGAGCATTGTAATGTGAGCATAGGCATCTTTGAGATCCAAGGAATACATTCAATTTTTGGGTTGCAGGTAGGGTAAGATGGTCTTGAGAGAGGTCATCTTGAACTTTTCTCGCACAAGGAAGCGATTGAGAGCCCTGAGGTCCAAAATCAGCTGTAATCCCCCATTTTTCTTGAAGGAGGAAACATTGGTAATAGAATCCTTGAAGGTGGTGGTGAGAAGGGATTCGCTGAATCACCTGTTGCTGAAGTAAAATGTGGACTTCCTGAAGTAGGACGATGATGACCATGACATTTCCCTCTTCCCTGGATGGGGAAACAAGGTGCAGTATGGGTGGAGTCCTTCGGAAATTCAGGTGGTAGCCATTTTAGGTGATATTGAGAACCCAACGGTCGGATGTGATTTGTTCCCAGGCTGGGGTGAAAAATTGAAGGTGGCCTCCCACTGCATCATGTAGCTGTGGTCGTGGTGGTCTCAGAAACACTGCTGTGATTTCTAGGTAGTCGTTTGCACCGGCTTCGGGGGACATTGGGATTGTCCTTGACTGGGATGGTTGGGATTGTGGCCTCTGCAGTTTGGTGTGGAGGAGGCCTGTATGGTGGAAATGACTTGTAGGAGCATCTGGGATAAAAGGTTTTCCTATAAGAGGAGTAGTAACGCTTCACGGCTGGCTGGTCTACTGCGGACATAAGGAAGATACACTCTGCTCCTTAAGCTGTGAGATTGTTTCACACAATTTGTCTCCGAATAGATTATCCCCTTTGCACAGGAGGTCTGCCAACTTCTCATGCACATCCTCTCTAATGGTGCTCGCTCTCAGCCAAGGCATCTGGGATGCAATGGATGCCACTGATGAATGGCCAGAGACCTCAAATCACTCGTAGATGATTTGGAGAAGGTGTCACAATCCCTCCTTAAGGTAGGTCATTGTGTCTTTGCTGGTTATCCCCAGTAGCTTGCTCCTTACCACCCTTAAGTAACTGAAGGCATTCATAGAGATATTGAGTTATGAAGAATTGATGTTGTTGAATCCTGGCTGGCAGCATGGACCCTTGGAACACCTTTTTGCCGAAGTCATCTACGTAGCGGCTATCCTTGCCTGGAGGGGTATTGGAATAAAGCCTGGTTTTCCTGGTTCTCTTCATGCCTGTTTTGACCACCACCGATCCATGGGGCAGTTGCACTGGGCCATAGTGGACTGATTTTTGCATCTGGAACTTCAATTTGGATTTCCGGGAGGTGGTGGGTGCCGAAAAGGGTGACTCCCACGCCTTCTCCATGATCTTATCCAGAACTGAGTGGGAAGGCAAGGCTGTTGGTTCTGCTGGGACATCAAAGATTTTCAACAATCCATGGACCTCAGCCTTGGAGACCAGTAACTGCATAGTCTCCAGGTGCAAGAGCAAACCCACCTTCTCAATAAATTTGAGTATGATAGATCCTCAAGGGGGGGACGACATTGGTTTGGGCAGTCCTTCTGGGGGGTCAGAGGAAAACCCTGTGGAGGAGCACGGAGCGGGTGAGAGGAGTAATTGAAGTCCCAGTCAAGGTCAGAAGCCTGCAGACTCCACTCTAAATTCGGGTCCTCCCTTCCTGATGGGTTTTTCAGTGGGGAGGAAGGAAGGGAGTGTGCTGAATCCTCTGGTGATGGATTCGAAGGAGAGTTCGGAAGTTGGGCAGATACCATGGAATCAAAAAAGGTCTGCAGAATCCCGTTATCTGAGACATGGTCTGTGTAGCTGCCTCCTTCAGCTGTTTTGGGTGGCAGGTGTAGATGTCCTGCTTCTCTTGGCCAGTGGAGAGTGGATGGATCAATGTGGCTGGTTCAGGTCATGATCCCATTGCAAGGAGCTAGGCAAATTTCTTGGCCTAGAGTTGCTTGGCCTTCTGTGGTCTCTGATCAGGGTAGAGGTGGAAGAGTGGCCTGAAGGTTGTGGAGCCTCACCCTCCAAATCTCCTGAAGCCTCTGTTTCGGAAGGGAGGAAAGGTGGATCCTGTGAGTGAGGGGACTTTCCTCGGCCGCAGTATGGGAGGGGGCGATGCTTGTAATACAATAACCAGTGCAACTTGGTTTTGTGCTTAGCCTTTCCACTGTGCTGCGACTCAGTGACTGGGGAATGGAACAACTCCCCTATGAGGAAAGACTAAAGAGGTTAGGACTTTTCAGCTTGGAGAAGAGACGACTGAGGGGGGATATGATAGAGGTGTTTAAAATCATGAGAGGTCTAGAACGGGTAGATGTGAATCGGTTATTTACTCTTTCGGATAGTAGAAGGACTAGGGGACACTCCATGAAGTTAGCATGGGGCACATTTAAAACTAATCGGAGAAAGTTCTTTTTTACTCAACGCACAATTAAACTCTGGAATTTGTTGCCAGAGAATGTGGTTCGTGCAGTTAGTATAGCTGTGTTTAAAAAAGGATTGGATAAGTTCTTGGAGGAGAAGTCCATTACCTGCTATTAAGTTCACTTAGAGAATAGCCACTGCCATTAGCAATGGTTACATGGAATAGACTTAGTTTTTGGGTACTTGCCAGGTTCTTATGGCCTGGATTGGCCACTGTTGGAAACAGGATGCTGGGCTTGATGGACCCTTGGTCTGACCCAGTATGGCATTTTCTTATGTTCTTATGTTGTATGTTTCTGCTTGGCAGATGATGTGTGTGCTGACGGTTGCTTTGTCACTGTTCCATCAGATTCGGTTGCATCAGCCTACTGTCAACCCACGCATGTATCAGCGCTGGTTGCATTGGCCGCTTGGAGTGCGTCGATAGGGCTCCATTTCAAGTGGCAGACGATGCTATGCCTATGCTTTGTGGTCCTATGTTATGTGAACCTATAATTGTAAGAGAACACAAACCATGTACTCACAAAAATATTTCTTACATGTGATTTTTTAAGTGGTCTATTTAGAACATGTATTCAAGCGACCATCATAAAGCACTGGGTTCAGTATATCTTATCTGATAACCCATCATCGAAGCTGTTCTTTGCTTAAAATTGTGATAATCATCAGTCACTTGAATACTTTTTTGTTTTTTGTTCTTTTGTTCAGCGGAATTGGCACATCCTAACCACACATGAGATCTTCAGAACTCTGCCCATGTTCTCATATGGAAGAGGATTTAATATTAAACAACATCTAGTGAGAGCAGCATTAACAGAGAAACCACAGTCATTTACAATAAATGTGGGACATGCACCGTGTATGAAATGTGATTTCTGCAATTCCACCATAGCCAGATCATCATGGAAGGATCCTAACACGGGCCAAGTCATTACATAGAAATATAGCACTGATTGTAATTCAGATCATGTGGTTTATGTGCTTCTATGTTCATATCAAAAATTATACATAGGACGTACATCCCACAAAATGAAAATCTGCTTAATTGAACATCGCAGTAGAATTACCACGAAGGACCTCAAAGCACCTATGGTACCACACTGTGTATCCAAAGGACAATCCTTTGCAGAATTTAAAGGGATGATATTGGGGGGGGGGGAGACTATAATGCTAAGCTAAATCTACGGGAGAAATACTGGATACACAGATTAGATACTGTGGAGCCTAAAGGTTTAAATGACAAAATTGAGTGGCATACTCTTAGCCCATAAGTTGCATATAACTGGTTAAAAATGTCAATATTTGACCATTTGAGAAATCTGTAGTTTGGACTTATGATTGACATTCTGCGGTTTTGCGGGCTTTCTGTGTATAAAGTGTTGGTGTAGGAATCAATCCGTGTCAGACACTGTGAAACTTTTCCAGAGAAAAGACATCAAACAACGCTCTTGAGTATTATCATGAAAAAAGTTGAGGTGAGAAATTTTTTCTCTGTATGGTCGAGTGCCCAAATAAGTTGGACTTTACACATTTAAAGTAAAAAAAATGGATATCTTGGTACAGGAAACTGTGAATAAGTCGAGGAATAATGCGCTGGGCATCGTCATGAAGACTATGAGAAGCTGAGCTGATTAAATACATGCTATTTGATGAGTATGTGAGGATATAAGAGTTAGCTGTTACCCCTGAAGAAGGAACATTCTCCGAAACGCTGCAGTGTCTGGTGTAGTAATAGAGGAAAGTATTCATCATTGCAACAAGTAGACAGCCACAGCTCACAAACTAAGGTGGTGTTGAAATTTCATCGGGATATGTGGACAGTTATAGCCACCACTAGCAGATAAGTGCAATTTTGTAAAAAGATGTTTTTCATAAGATTAAGCGTTGCGTAATTTTGAAGAACATTATTAGATTGCTTTGTAAGAACAAAAAATAAAGTATTCAAGTGACTGATGATTATCACAATTTAAAGCACAGAACAGCTTCACTGATGGGTTATCAGATAAGATATACTGAACCCAGTACTTTTGATGGTCGCTTGAATACATGTTCTAAAAAGTCCACTTAAAAAATTGCATGTGAGAAATATTTTTGTGAGTATATGCTTTGCGGTGGACACAGCTAAGGACTGCCACCCCACCCCCATTGGGATCGGGTGAGAGCAGTCATTCCTGGCCTTACCTGCGGCTTTCTTCCTACCCATGGAGGAGCACTGACGAGCGGACTAACATTTTCTCTTTTAGTGAAGTTTGGGCCCTTGTGCGGGTTAGGATTGAGTGGACTGCTGGGAAGGAGCATAGGAGCCCGTCTGTTCTTCCTCGAAAAGTTGGGCTATTTTCGCGGCTTCTGCCACTGGGCCTGAGGCGACAACCAATTACAATCCACGCAGGACACCTGGTCGTGCTCTGGTCCCAGGCACAATTAGCAGCAATTATGTCTGTCAGTGATAGACGTAATCTTGCCACATTGGCAAAATTTGAATCCTGGGGTTCTGGGGTCCGTAATAGCACTGAAAAGTGCTGTTTGGGGGGATCACTAAAGTGAAAAGAGGACAAAAAAAGAAGAAAAAAAAAGGTCAGAGGAGAAGAACCTGTGCCTGTTTCTGCGCGGCAAAAACTGAAGCAGGGAAGGCACCCCGCAGGCATGCAGGAGCAAAGCTCTACACCTACTAAGAGAAGTTCCCACCTCGAGCCGCCAGGGGCACTCCCAGACAGCATAGCTAATTCAGCCTGCTTACCTGTGGGAAAATAAAAGCAGCTGGGAAACCCAAGCGTTTCAACACCTTAAATTATGACCAGGACACACGATCAAAAGCTTCATCTGTGTCCATAGATATAATAGCCCTGGCCATCTGTTGAGAAGACGTGAGATGTAAAATATTAAACAAACGCCGTGTATTGTTAGTCGAGAGTCTTCCATTTATGAACCCAGTTTGGGCCAGGTGCACTAATCCCACCATTAGGGCCTGTAAGTGAAACTGCAATATTTTTTGCCAAAACCTTATCGGTGTTAAGGGAAATAGGATTGTAAGAAGCACAGTGGTTCCCAACTCTGTCCTGGGGACCACCCATACAGTCTGCTCAGCTCAATGATTATTTTCTCTGAGTTCTGAAACTAACTCCAGAATTTCTTGTTTATTATTCCTCATATCAGAGCAGAGCTCACCAAACCAGCTTCTAAACTCCTCAAGGGTAGGCAGGCTATTTCTTGCCTCTGATTTATCTGCAGACATGCTCTCCCCACATTGCTCCGGGGAACTGTGGCCATCTTGCCTCCCATCCCCCACTGACTTGTTCAGCTCGGTGCTGGGCTTTGTATAAGAAAACTGTTGGAGGTTGATGTTTTTGTTTTTTTTTCTTTTTCATGGCCATCCTACACGTTTTTCTGCACTGCAGGGGGTGGAAATCGCTCTGGTTCGCTGGCGGCTGGGCATATTTTATCACGGATTTTGCCCAGGAGAGGTTGAAGTGTGCGATCAGACTTCCATTCCGCCCGCTAACATCACCAGAAGTCCTCCCATGGCTCTATATTGGGACTGGTGCTATTTAATATATTTGATCTAAAAAAGAGAACAATGAATGAGATCATATTTGCAGATGAGACAAAACCATTCAGAATTGTTAAATCACAAATTGATTGTGAGAAATTTTAGGAGAACCTTATGAGATCTAGGGTTTGGGCTTCCAAATGCAGATTAAATTTAATGTGGACACGTACAACATGCTGTAGCTAGGGAAAAGTAGTCCACCTGTAGTTACATGATGTTAAGTTCAGTATTAGAAGTCACCACCTAGAAAAAAGATCGATATGGCATGGACACTACAGTGAAATCCTTGGTTCAGTGTTAAGAATTATTAGGAAAGGAATGAAGAATAAAATGGAGACTGCATCTGTATTGCTCCATGGTGTGGCCACATCTAACAAAAAAGATTCAGTGGAAATGGGAAAAAGTTCAAAGATGGGCAACCAAAATGATAAAAGGAATGGAGCAATTCCCCTCTCAAGAAAGGTTAAAAAGATTAAGCAAGGCTTTTCAGCTTCGAGAAGAGAAATGTGTAACTGTGAATCAGATGCTTACTCTTTCATAAAAAATAAAGTGACCATGGGACAAATTGGAGAAAATACTTCACTCAATACATAATTAAGCTCTGGAATTCATTGCCAGAAGAAGTGGTAAGGCAGTTAATATAGCTGGGTTTAAAAAAGATTTGGTCACATTCTTGGAAGAAAAGTCAATAAACCTTTATTAATCAGGTAGACTTGAGGAAAGTCATTGCTTAGGCTTGGGTATAAGCAATATGGAATTTGTCTACTATTTGTGATCAGGCCAGGTACTTATAAACTGGGTTAGAAACAGGATACTCAGTTTGATAGACCCTTCATGTCACCCAGTATGACAGTTCTTATGTTATGAAATTCAAGCTTCCAATTCTGTGGTAATCCTGATAACTTCAGTGTGTTAGATTTCCTACTTTTTTTGTTACTAGAAAAAAAAATTCAGTTAATTCAATTAAAATTGAATGACTTATCTCCTTTGTTTTTAAAGGTTCATGAGCTAATTTTTTTTAAGTGCCTTAATATTTCATCGTTTACACTAGTATGTAACTCACATGAATCCCATGCAAGCATCCTGTATAGAATCGACTGCCAACTCTGGTCCTCGAAAGCCACAAACAGGCCAGGTTTTCAATACAATAGAGGCAGTGCATGCAAATCTCTCTCATGTATATTCATTGTGGATATCCTGAAACCAGGCCTGTTTGTGGCTGCCCAGGACTGGAAGTGGCCACTCTTGCTTTATAGCTTTGTGTGAGGAAAAGGCTTAATGGGAGCTTACAGATGCACAAGGTCTGAGGGCCAGTGCAATGAGTGAAAAGGATGATTGACATATGGAGGTGCAGGGAATACAGAGACATGAATAAGGGGCAGATGGTGATGAAAGAGAGAGTGGTAAAGAGGAAGGCTGAAGTAGAGATGAGCAGTGGTGAAGAGAAGGTTACAGGACAAATTGATAGAGTTTGAGAATTAGTTGGCAGTTTCATTATGTGAAAATGTTTATTTTATAACGGTGAAGACAGGACATAATCAAAATAATTTAGAAGAAAGTGCTTCAGTTTCATAAATGGTGGGGCAGTGACAGAGGTAGGGGAAGGAGCCAAAAGATAGTCTGTCCTGGAACTGTGTATGTGCGTGCACTGTGGCGCTTCAGCGTTCAGGAAAAGTAAAGGTGGATTTATTAGAGAGGAGGAGTGGTCTGCATATTACTACCAGCAGTTCATAAGCGTAAAGCTTGAGCAGTCATTAGGACAGGGGTGGCCAACTGTTTGCACACCAGGAGCCAAGATACCAGGAGCCAAGAACCTCACCTTTTACCCCTTCCCCCCAACTCAAAGGGCCAGCTGTCAACTATGCCCCCCCCCCCTTCTCCAGCAGTCATTTTCTCTCTATCTTCCCCCAGCCCCACTAGTCTCTCTCTCAATCCTTTCCTTCCCAGCAGTCTCTCCCCCTCCAGCAGTCTCTCACTCTGTCTTCAACAGCTGTCCTCCTCTAGGGTCAACACACTGATGTGTTTTTCTGCTGACCTTCCTCTCCTCCCATTGGCCTGCCTGGCTGCTAATTGCTGCTTTTCCTCCTCTTTCAGCCTAATGGGTCACTGATCACCACCTCCCACTGGCCTGTGCAGTTGCTGCTAACACTGCTTCTCTTGCTCATATTTTTGGCTCTTTAGCTGCTGACCCCCCTCCTCATTGGCTCAGACACTACCACTTCCTTCATTAACACTAGTTATGGCTGCCAGTAGCATTGAATGACCTACTGATTGGCCACTCCTGCACTAATAGGTTTCTAACTGACAGCTTGAGTTTTGCCACTCTGACCCTGTGTAAATCAGGTTACTGCTGCACTGATCCACATCAGAACTTCATGCAAGCATCAGCCTGCCTGTAAGAAGCAGCTGGACTTTGGGAAGGAGATTATTAAAATGAGTGTGGTCATAAAAAGTACACACTTATTAGAAATAAATCCGGTATAGTGGGACAAACATTCTCTAGGCAAGCATCAAGAGTAGAATGAATGAGTAGATGGCTTTGTAAAACATCTTTCATAGCCATCACCATCTCCGTAGGAAGAGAAGAGTTCAAAACTTCACACTCCACAGGTACCATCTTTCCTCCAGACCTGATTTTTTTTTTTTTTTTGGAGAGGGATTTCAGTTTCTTTGTTTTAATAGACTGATTAGCACATTGAAGGGTTAGACATTTTAACTAACCTGGCAAACGAAAAAAAAAAAAATGAAAACAAGGTCAGCAGCAACACTCCACCTACCACTGACCTCAGCCTCAAATTCTTCCTATACGCCGATGACGTCCAAATCCTCATCCCTATCAAAGAATCCGTTCTCAAAACCCTTAAATTTTGGGAAAGCTGTCTCGCCTCCATAAATACCTCCTCACCAACCTCCATTTGGCCCTCATCACTTCCAAAACCAAACTCCTCCTCATCTCGAACCAGCAGAATCTCTCACCCAATTCCCATGACCCAGATCTCTCCGCTGATTCCTTCCCATCTCATGTGTGAAATCTGGGGCTCTCCATAGACAACCAATTCAACTTTAAAAAGCACATAACCTTCTCTTAGGGTAGTGTTATTTTCAAGCTCCACATTCTAAAAAAGCTTAAACCCATGCTACATGTACAAGATTTCCGTAGTCCTACAAGCGACACTACTCACAAAATTGGATTACTGCAATTCCCTACTCCTAGGCCTCCCCTACACTACCATCAAGCCCCTCCAAATATTGCAGAATGCCATGGCGAGAGTCCTGACAAATACTTGTAAAGCCGACCACATTACCCCCATTCTTAAGGAACTGCACTGGCTCCCTATCCCTGCCCGTATTATACACAAAACCCTCACCATCATTCATAAATCCCTCTACAACCATAATCTTGCCTGGCTTGACAATGCACCCTGTTTCCGCTCATCCAACCGGCCATCCAGATCAGTTCATCAAGGAACCCTGGTCACCCCTTCACTCAAAACCGCACACCTCTCTTCCACTAGGGAACTAGCCATCTCCATAGCAGGCCCATCCCTCTGGAATTCTATGCCCCTCGAGCTTAGATTGGAAGTCTGCACAAAAAAAATTCAAGAAAGGTTTGAAAACTTGACTTTTCAATCAAACCTACCGGACCTGAACCCCTCCTAGCCTCTTATAAATTGCCACAATTTTCAATTGTCTACTCTGTACACTGTATGATGCCTACTGTAAATTTGTAAATAATGCTCTTTTGTTAGCTCTTGGATAATTGTTCTCTTGTTATCTCTGTCCTTTTTTTTCCTCTCTTCCCTTTCTCAGAACTCTCATTTTCCCCTGTCCCCTTCCCCCATCCCTGTTTATTTTATTTCTCATCAGTTCTATGTAAATCGTTATGATGTCCATTCAAATAACGGTATAAAAAAGTTAATAAATAAATACCATCATGTGAAGCCCCTCTCCCCTGCCTCACAGAAAAAGGGAGGTGATGGTGCCCCTGTATAGTTCCCTAGTAAGACCTTATTTGGAATACTTTATCCAATTCTGGAGACCGCATCTTCAAAAGAATATAAACAGGATGGAGTCAGGCCAGAGGGTGGCTACTAAAATGATTAATGGGCTTCATTCTAAAGCATATGGGGATAAATTTAAAGATCTAAACATGTATACCCTAGAGGAAAGGAGAGATAGGGAGATATGATAGAGACACATTTAAATATCTCAAAGGTTTCCATGCACAGAAGTCTAGCCTCTTTCAACGGAATAAGGAGAATTGTAGAATAAGGAGTCATGGTATGAGGGTAAAAGGGGGTAGACGCAGGAGTAATCTTAGGAAATATTTCTTTACAGAGATGCTAGCGGATGCACGGAACTGCCTTCCAATGCAGGTGGTGGAGACAAAACAGTATCTGAATTCCCCTGGTATAAATGCAGGGGGATCTCTGAGGGGGTGATTGGAATTTAAAGGGCTAGATAAATTAGATGGATGGGCACACTAGAAGGGCCATATGATCTTTTTCTGTGTTTCTAAAAATTAAAGGGATGTAATAAGGACCAAAAAAACAGGCAAGTTGATGTTTTGAAGAGTAGGTAGTTTTTCTGTATCAAGTAACATAATATGACTAAACTCTTTGTTCTGGCAGGGGATGAACTAATGAATGGAAATAGAGAGATGCCTTCAGCTTATTATACTGAAAAACTGAAAATGCAAGAGATGATGCAAGGAAAAACCCAGGAGAATGTCTTGCCACATTCTGACAATCTGAAACCTCTTTCGGCGCATCCGCTGGCTGTGTCCACTGACAATGAGAATGGGACCACATTCTGGAATCAAAGCAACCCCTTCATTCAACACAGAATCTACCCTGGCGAGAGACGATATACCTGCTCTGAGTGTGAGAAAAGCTTCCGGGACAGCTCCCACCTCCTTAAACATGAGAGAAGCCACAGAGTGGTGAGACCATATCTGTGTCTTTCCTGTGAGAAAAGCTTCATCAAAAAGGCACATCTCATTGCACACCAGAAAGTTCACACAGGGGAGAGACCCTACAACTGTCCTCTATGTAAAAAAACATTTAGTCGCAAGGCTCACCTTATTAGGCACCAGATTGTCCACACGGGTGAAAGACCTTTTCTGTGTACTGAATGTGGAAAATGTTTCAGCCGGAAATCACATCTCATAGAACACCAAGTAACACACACGGGAGAAAGACCTTTTACATGTGCTGAGTGTGGAAACTCCTTTAGTGTTAAGTCGCATCTTATCCGGCACCAAAAAATCCATATGAGAGAGAGACACAGGAGAGGAGAGAGGTGATATCAAGTTAATTACACAGGTTCTTTTTACTAACATATCCATGCAGATAAGATTTTTGCTCTACAGGCCACCACTTCTGTGTAGCATAAATAGGCTACGGTGAAGCATTTTGATTGCATTCCAGGAAACTGTGTCCTTGAATGATTAGATCTGAATAATATACATCCTAACCTGATATAGTCCATGAGCAGCAGCAGTACCTGATACTATGCCCAATGGCCACTTTCATTACAGACTCACATAGTGGGTAGGCTGTTGAAACTATGTAAATCGGAAAAGGTTGGAAGACTGCACTTTTCACGGAACTCTACACAATGCATGTCTTTTGTTTTTTACTAAAAAAAAATTGCATTCAAACAGAGCTGGACTGTGCAAGCAAATTATAGTGGGAGATCAGCTGTGGCACATGTTAATACTGTATGACAGGAGGCTTGGTGTGGAACAGTGGGCAGTGTGTTCAGAGTCAGAAGTAGGCATTGCTGGGTCTCATCCCCATGTTTGTGTTAGAGGGCTTTTGGGAGGTGAGTCTCAGATATAGCAATGCTGAAAAAGACTTTATCCTGCCTGTTAACATGACTGTGCAGGCAGTCGCTGTGTAACAGTGAGAAACTACATCTGATAGGCCCTACAGTGTAATATAGTGCTTTATAGCACAGAAACCCAGAGAAAAAGGCCAAATGCTAAAAATTACATTTCTGGAATGGAGAAGTTGCTTAGCATCTTTTTGCTTGAGCAAGAGTGTAAGTTTTTTGGGGGAGGGATCTTTTAACCATTCATTTTATCTTATGCAGTGCTGTATATGCCAGCAGCACAATGTAAATAAATATTGATACTAAGTATTATTCTCTGGTGATGCCATTAGGCTTAGATAAATTGTGCAAAAATAATTTTAATCAAGGGGAAGTTAGGACATTTACCCACAATCCTTGTAAGTTACCCATTATGAACTCCATAAATACAATACCAAATTGTGCAGTTAGTGCTTTTGTATGCCACTCCCAATTCATTTAGTATTAGCATAGACTAAGGGGCCACAATGTGATTCAACATCAATAAAATAAGATGATGAAAATAGAAAGGGAGATAAGGATTGTGGGAGCTCCATGCATGGGTATTGTGGCAGAGGAGAGGCCTGGAAAAGAGACAGGAAGGAAAGAAAGATTAGAAGAACTGTAAAGAAGAAAAGAACAAGGGGGAAACCAGGAAGTTGCAAAGTGGCAGAAAATAAAAAGAAGAAGAAAGAAGGTAGGTTCAGACTGTGGTGGATTGTAATGCAGGAAATGTTGGTGAATATATATTTATAATTGTAAAATAAACATCATACAAAAAGCTAATGGAAAGATTATCAGCAAAGACGGATTAAAAATGGACTTTTCTTATGATTTCAGTAACCAGATCTGGAAACCTCATTGTTTTGTCACTGTTTAGCATATGAAAGATTGGAGGAGAGAATGAGCTCATATGCAATGGCAAGATTTCCTGTTGTCACCAACCTCTCCACAAGCTCAAGCTCTGGGAAAGTAATGTAGCTAACTCCACTATACGTTACTTGAAAGCAGAGAAAATGCTGCTTTTTTTTTTTTTTTAAGACATGGGACATGCAACTTTGTAGCTCTGAGTTTTGCTATCCATTATCCCTTGAACTGGAGCTACTTTGTGTATGATTCACTACACTATAGGACAATACTTTCATTCAAAGTGGGGCTGGCGGTAGCACTTTGTAAGAAAAACTTGTCTTATGTTCATTTTGCCCAGCTTCAGTAAATAATTCTTGTAGCTTGTTGCATTATTGTTCAGTCATTGCTTCCAGAGGGGAGGGCAAGAATGGGCCCTAGCAGTTTTCAAGGCAAACGGGGGCTTCCCTACTTGTCCTTGTACAAGCACTATCTGAATTCCAGTGGTTGGTTTGGAATGTAAGGCAGTATAACATCTCATTACATACTAGTCACCATGAGGTGCAGTATAATGCAAAGCTCCTGAATCCTCCTTTGCTGCATTGTGAATACTATGACAAAGACAGTAGGGAGAGTCAAGAGAAGTGTTAGAGTGCACAGGGAAAGGTATAACTAGCATTAAAAAAAAAAAAAAATGGTAATTCCTCTGCTAGACATTGAATAGAATACCCTAGATGAGATCTTACCAGTTCTGGAGGTTGTACCTCCAAAAGGATACAAACAGAATAGAGGCAGTCCAGAGAAGGGCTACCAAAATGATGCAGTCTTCATCAAGTTTGAAATGCAACTTAAGGTCCTAAATATGCTAGTGGAGAAGGGGAGGTGCGGGGAGGGGGAAAGGGAGAGATGATTGAGATATGTAGATAACTCGAAGGTATGAATAATACAGAAGAAACAAGTATTTTTCAGTGGAAAGGCAGCAGTAGGACAAGAGGTCATGATATGAGCTCAAAGGTAGTAGATCAAGAGTAACATGAGAAAATAATTTTTCACTGAACAGGTGGTGAATGCATGGAACCAGCTTCCCAGTGGAGGCAAAAACAGTAAAGGGAATGCAAATGATCAGGAAAGCTAATCTCAACTGGGGAGACTGGATGGGGCAAGTGATCTTTATGTTACTACATAGATAACAGGGGGGTCTATGGTATATTACGATAGGAGGTAACTTGGCAGACAAGATGGGCCTTATCTGTTGTCAAATTCTGTTTCTGTGCTTCAGCTGTGTATGTGCTATGCTTGTACAGTAGATGCTGACTTTGGCATAAAAAAGAAATAAGGGCCTTTTGGATAAATATGTTACTGAAATAAACTTGCAATCACTCAGATCACCCAAATTTTTTTTTTTTTTTTTTTTTGTGGCGATCTTTCATGGACCATTACACCAGGTCAGTTACAGTGCTTTGATGAAATCTTTTCCTATCCCTAACACAATGGCTTGTACTCTGTCATCCATACTGCTTTTTGACAGCTCTAAGAAGTAAGTGTATGAATAGCAAATAGGAGCGAGAGATGTAGCACTAAAGTTGCAACCTAAGTAGGATCAACATGACAGGCTGATCCAGTTCTCGTTCTACCTCATTGCTGGGGGAGACGAATAACTCATTTCTATAGGAAAGACTACAAATCCATAGATGTGGTGAAGAAAAAAACTTAATTAACCACTCATGGCTGTCGCAGGAAGAGGCATGATTCTATAAACTCTTGGATTCCTGGAGGCAGGCCTAACTGGGCTGGTTTTCAGGATATCCATAATGAATATGGATGAGATTTGCATGCATTGGAGACCCAGTGTATGCAGCGCTTTCATGCATATTCATTAAGGCTGTCCTGGAAACCCACCTGATTATATATGCCTCTAGAACAGAGTCTAGTCTAAACTACTGCTCTATAAGGGTCATTGAAGTCAAATGGAAGAATATATATATATATATATATATATATGATTTAACAATGCTCTGATCTGAAATAAAAAAAGGGGGGAGGGGGGTAAGAGGGATTGTATGGTTTATCCTGCTGTTTATAGAGAAGATCTGTTACTGCTAAGCAATTTAGCTTTCCCTGTGGACAAGCAGGATAAGCTTAGCCACATAAGTGGAGATCCCCAAGCACAGGGTTGCATATGATTAGTTTGGTTTTGAATGTCAGTATTAATCACTGCAGGCCTCCTGTATTGCTCAAGTATGGATGGTAGAGTTGAAGACGTTAAAAAGCTTCAAAGAACTGCCTTTTCAAAACTATCTTGATGGGAAATGTTCTGTAGGCCAGGAGTAGCCAACTCCAGTCATTGGGAGCCAGAAACAGGCCTGGTTTTCAGGATATCCACAATGAATCTGTTTTTTCATGTAAAATCTTTTATTATAAATGCATAATTTGAAATGGTGTGTGGGGAAGGCTGGCACGAAGTTGTAAGATTCACTTAGGGTGCCTAATACCCTTGCACTGACCCTCAAAAAGAATACAAATTAAATGTTAAAAAAAAACCAAAAAACAATAAGGAGGGGCCAGCCCAGTAATTGTTTGCACAGGGCTGCAAAACAGCACTAGCTCTACCTGGTGGCGCCCTGTGAAGAGACCCCGCATGGTGGGGCTGTATGGTGATGCGCTGGCAGATGATGGGGGAAGGTGCTACAGAGGAGATGACACTGAACACTTTGTGCAAGGAAGTTGCAGAATGTAAGATTTTAATAAATAAAAATTGGCCCCAGGCACCGGAGATCCTCACTACGCCTCTGTGTTAGGGCCACTTGGCAACAGTGATAGCATGATCAAATCTGACTTGATAACTGGAAGGAGGACACTAAGGAAATCTACTGTGATAGAATTTAACTTTTAAAAGGGAGATTATGAGAAAAATGGTTAGGAAAAGCAGCTGCAAAGGTCATAGGCAGTGTTTAAAAGAACCATCTTGGAAGCCTAAACCAGATGTATTCCATGCATTAAAAAAGGTGGAAGGAAGGCCAAATGATTGCCGGCATGGTTAAAAAAGTGATGTGAGAGAGGCTATTCTAGCCAAAAGAACATCCTTCAAAAAATGAATATGAATTAAGGAATATGAATTAAGAAAACAGGAAACGGCATAAGCACTGGCAAGTTAGATGCAAAGCCTTGATAAGGAAGGGAAAGAATTTGAAAAGAAGCTTGCTGTAGAAGCAAAAACAAAAAATATTTCAAGTACATTTAAAGCAAATAGCCCATGAGGGAGTCAGTTGGACCATTAGTTTCCCTTTTACCTTTTTTTTTTTTTAAACTAATCATTTTCAGGCATACCTAGCAAAACAAGTACTGAACAATAATTGTATATCACATCAGAGCAGGGTGCATGATACCACAACATAATTCCATAATCCCAAAAAATAAATAGCAATCAAAGGGTCTCTCCAAGCCAAAATATTCAAGGTATTGTCCCCCAAATCTGATTAAATTGAAACCCTTTATTCAATACATCATAACGCAGTTGTTCAATATCAACAGTATTTCTGACTTGAGTTCTCCAATATCCAAGATCTGGATTAGATTTCCATTTTGTCACAATAGCAACCTTGCCACCAGGAGTAATTGCCCCACTAATGAATGAAATTTAACAGGTATTAGAGAGTCCTATCAGAACCCCCAGCAAATCCAATTTAGGTAACTTATGCATCTCAATATTTAAGATGTCTGCGATCGCCGCAACCACTTCCCACCAGAACCATGCCATGCCAGGACAATGCCACCACAAGTGGATATAAGTACCTTGTTCCCCACACCCTCTGCAACAGTGTACACTGTTTCCAGGAAACATTCTCACATAGAACATATCGCACCCTGATTTACTATGTAGCAGCCACACTCCCAGCTCCACCAGCCTACAGCAAATAGCTTATGATTGGAAATCCATGTCCCCTTCCAAACAGCAGTGGTTAATGAAATTCCCAAATCCTTATTCCATTTGTGACTACAAGGAGTACTTGACCCTTCCTTATGTAAAAGACCCCCCCCCCCCCCCAGTATGTGTTAGTCATCCCCTTAACAGTTCTACTCCCAGCACACAAATAGGATTCCATTGTTTAGAAGACGCAAAGGGTTCTGTAGTTCCAGTTTACTACCCAGAGCCCATCTAAGCTGCAAGTAAGAGACGTGTTGCAGCAGGCAGCTCGAACTCCTTCACCATCTCCTGAAAAGAAAGAAACCCCTCATCACCCCACAACTGAGTAACAGCTTGGGCCAAATTTCAAAATCTGGACTGAAAGTACATCCCGATACCTTGGGATTTTTGTATATGGTGAAAGGGGAGGAAGAACTTCCTCACTATACCTCACATACCGTACCACCTGTCTCCACATCTGCAGAGTATGGGCGCACCTATTCAAAGAAGAGGGTGACAAGAATAAGACCACCAGCAAATTCACCTTGTCAGTGTGCTCCCTTTCCATTGCCAAACACTCCGGATCCTTATAGTTAAACCAGTATGTTAGGCTCACCAGCCTAGCTGCCCAATAGTATAATCGGAAGTTAGGCAATACCATTCCCCACTTGTCTTTTAGATAGCCAAAGCATGCGGAGCTTAATCCTTGCTGGTTTTTATTTCCAAATATATTTCCCAATCTGACTAATTCCTGGAACAGTGATACCCGAATTGTACAGGGGATATTTTGAAAGGCATACAAGAATTTTGGCAAAATAGCCATTTTAACTAAGTTTATATGACCAGCCCATGAGACTGGGATTTCCTCCCAGTCTCTCAGTTGCTGTTTCATGGCCACAAACAATGGGCTAAATTGTGTTTTGAATAGATCCTCAAGATCCCTGTATATAAAAATCCCTAAATAAGTGAACCCCTTCTGAGCCACATGCATACCCGCCATGCATTCAGGCAATCTGGTCTCATGGCCAAGAGGAAAACCTCTCTTATCATAGTTTAGTTTGTAACTTGACAACTCACCAAAGGGAGCTACCAATTATAGGAATGGTCCTGAAACTGCCAGCTTAATTATAAACAAAAGTAAATAGTCTGCATACAAGGCCAGTTTATGTCTCCTACGTCCCACTTTTAAAACCCTTATAGCTGGGTGAATTCTTATTGCTTCAGCCAGTGGCTCCATCACAATATTAAAAAGGAGAGGAGAACGTGGGCAACCCTGTCTAGTATAGCCTAGTGGTTAGAGCAGCATGCTATGAACCTGGAGACCAGGTTTCAAGTCTCACTGTTGCTCCTTGTGACCTTGGCCAAGTCACTTTACCCTCCATTGCCTCAGGTATAAACTTAGATTGAAAGCCCTCTGGGGAAAGGGAAATACCTTCAGTACCTGAATGTAATCCACTTTGAAGTGCTGAAAACACAGAAAAGCTGAATATAAAAATCTAAATAAGTACCCCCGTTGGATAGCAAGAAGCAACCAGCAAGAGCCAAGCAAGCGTGAGGTCTCTTGTACATGGATTGCATCCAGGCCAAAAACTGATCTGGAAACTCATCTCTCGCAAAGTTGCAAACATAAAAGGTCATGAAACTCATCAAAGCCTTTTCGGCATCTAATAAAACCAAAAGGCCTGAATCACCCCGTTACTTAGCCATATGTTAAACACCCTTCTGGTATCGTGTAGAAACCCTCCCTTTAATGAAGCCAGTTTGATTCGGATTTATCCGAATCTGCAAAACTTTCACCAGAAGTTTTATAACTGAGTTTTAACAGCAAAATAGGCCTGTAGGAACCACGTTCCAGCAGGTCCTTCCTCTTCCTATGAAGTAATGTAATGGTAGCATCAGCCATATCGTCCAAAGCACCATCTTGTTTTCCCACATAATTAAATACCTGGTCTAAGAAAGGGGCAAGATCGTCCAGATAATTCTTACAAAGGTCTACAGGATAATCATCTGGCCCAGGATTTTTATCTCCAGCTAAGGCCTTTATTGCTGACTGAATTTCCAGACACATGATGGGGTTCTGCTAGTTTAGCTGCCTGGGCATCAGTGATCTTAAGACAGAGGTAAGGAGTAAAAAATTTCTAAATCTTGGACAAGCTCACCAAGGGGGTTTCTGCATATCACTTATCATAGTACTCCATCCACAGTGCTTCAATACTTAAGTCTGATGTTACCCTTCCCAAGGGACCCCTGAATACACAAAATAACAGTCCTACCAGCTTTTTTCCTGATTGCTCGAGGAAGGAGGAGCCCAGCTTATCTCCATGCTCATAAAAGTTGAGCTTAATGTATTTAAGTGCCTTCTCTATGTTAGAAACCTCGAGAAATTTCAAATCCCTCCGACATTGCTCCAACTTTTTCAAGGGCTGCTGCAAGCAATTCTTCTTGTGCTGCTTCTCAAGACTTCTGATCTTTCCTAAGAGGCCATCCACCTTTTGCCTACAAAGTTTCTGCAAGTAACTAGAATACTATATTATTTTACTTCTCAAGTAAGCTTTGAAAATTTCCCATCTCAGTAAAAGAATAATCCACTTCTGGATTGAAAGTATCAAACTCCTCTATTGCCCCCTTCAGCAACTCACAGAATTTATCATCACTCAGAAGTGATGTATTAAGTCTCCAGGTTGAGTTCCTTGGGCCCCCACCACAGCTCAAGAACAACCTCCACTGGATTATGATCCAAAATGGAACAAACCAGAATAGCACGCTGAACGATTTTTGGTACCAACATCGCTGAACAAATAAAGTGGTCTATCCTACTATACATAACATGTTGGGGGGAATAGTAGATATAGGTAATACCTATCACTAGCATGTAGGTATTTCCATATATATGTTAAATGTAATATATCCATCAACTGTCTCATCTCTCTAGCTGTTCCCATACTAGACTTAGAAGCTGAGGTCTTAACCACATTTGGATCGAGGCATATATTCCAATCTCCACTATAAGGAGAGAATTCAGCCCCCAGTTTGCTAAATCTACTTAAAATCTCCCTCTGATTGGCATTGGGCCCATATACGTTCACCAGAGTAAATGATTCCTCTAACAGTGTGCAGTCTAGTACCACACATCTACCATATGGATCTGTCTGCGACCTCCACACCTGCAGGGGGACATTTTTATGTATCAGAGTTATATGAGTTATATGAAGAGTAGTATACTTGTCCTACCCATCCCATTTTGAGTTTTTGTGCTCTGCCTGAGAAAGATGTCTTGCAGTAGTAGAATATCCACCTTATTTCTATGGGCTAATCAGGGTTGTCCAACTCCGGTCCTCGAGGGCCACAAACCAGATTGGTTTTTAGGATAACTTTAATGAATATACATGAGACAGAACTGCATACAATTGAGGCAGTGCATGCAAATGTATCTCGTGCATGTTCATTAGGGTTACTCTGACAATTAGATCGGTTTGCGGCCCTCGAGGACTGGAGTTGGACACCCATGGGCTAAGTGAAGTATGCATTTCCTTTTTATTGTGGTGGATACATCACACACATTAAGCAACACACATTTAAATCGGGAGCACATGACCCAGCTTTTTATTTAGCACTTTAACAGGAGAAATCATCAACCATACAGAGTTCCAAAACCTCCAAGAATGTCTCCACCTCTCCATGTATCCCCGTAACCATGTATCCATATTCCATACTCCAAAACCCAACCCTTTGTAACAGAGAAGAAATTTCATACACACTGCCCTTATTACTCATATCCCTTCCCCCCTCCATCCATAACTCCTAACAACTAACCCAACATCTAAAACAAGTGAATCCCCCCTGAAACCCCCTAACCCCCCCCCCTCCAAACAGCCCCTCCCTTGAACCCAACCCCTCCTTCCTCCCCATCTCCCTTGAGCTAGGTCAAACCTCAACACCCCCACTAGGATTCAAATCTGAACAGGTGAGTGGGCCCCTAACTCATGTCCATTATAACCAACCCTCTGTCCCTTGCATCATTTCCCATACCCCAGCATAATCCCTAAAGACATCCTCTTCAATGAAGAACCAACAGAAAAACTCAGTGTCCGACATCAACAGCAAGTCGTGAAGGTGGTGTTGGAGCCTGTATCTTCCTCTGCACGGTATGCCAAGTCTGTTACCCCAAAGTTGCTCCTCCTGGATCCAACTAACCAAACCATGAACTAGGTGATGCCCAACATTTGTAAGAAAAGGGACAAATAATCCTGTCTTGGCTACAGTCTCAGGAACTGGCTCAGGAACACTTCTTTCCTCGCCAGATAATACAGATCCCCTGACTGCACTGATAGTTCACCGTTCTTTGAGGACCCATTGCCCATTTCAGGAGCAATGACACGAAAAACACTGAAAAATCAGTTTGGCAAACATTCCCAAGTTTGAGGTCTCATAGAAGCATTGTGTTTCTCAAAGGGCTGCTCAGACCCCAATTCCGACCATGAAAAAACACCCCCTGCACTGCTGCTGTGCTTCTCACCAAGACTCAGGCTCAGCTCCCAGAAAATGGCTGAAGTTTCCAAATTATGCCTCAGCTCCATGTTCACAATGGAGTGGCTCAACCAACTTTTTAACAGTTTCATATTGACCAGCACAGAGGCTTTCCCATCAATCACAACCCGCAGCCTAGCAGGGTACAGCATTGTGTATGTGAACATTAAGCTTCTGAAGCTGTTTTTTTAACTTTTAGAAATTCTTACCGCTTCTTCTGAAGCTCGGACTAAAATCAGGGAAAATCAAGAGTGTTCCCCCTCATAGGTGATATTTCTAGAATCTCTCGCGGCAGCAAGTATTTTCCTCTTCAAAGTGGAGCAATTTTATTATTACTGTTCTTGGACGAACTGTAACTCCCGGAGGAGGTGCACGTGAATGATGCACTCTAGTTACCCTAATAAAGCCTTTGCAAGGTAAAACGCTAATGTCTCAGGCAGCCATTTTGCCAAAAACATGGCTGTGTTCTGCCTCTCTATCTTTTCTGGTAGACTGATCACTCAAATATTGCTCTGCCTTGATCTGTTCTCCAGATCATCCAATTTGTCATGAACAGCTGCATATTGGTGATCCATTCTATCCACTTTTGCGCTCAACGAGTTAATGGTTGCTTCTTGTTCACATACTCTCTCCTCTGCCTCCCCAATGTGGGCTGTATTCTCTTGTACAGGTTCTACCATCTCTGCCACCTAATCTGCGATCATCCCAAGACACACATCTAATTTAGTGGATATAGCTTCTGCGAATTTTTCCAGTAAACTGTGTATGTAATCTTGTTTTTTGCCTGATCTGAGAGCCTCTCCCCCCCGATTGTCAGGGGCTGAGTCAGCCATGTACTGCTGCCCTGCAATCTCTCTCTTTTTTTTTTTTTTAACTTGTTTTGAGGCCTTACTGCCTTTTTCAGCCCATAAATATGGAATAGATCGCTTGGAGACCTCGTTCCCTAGTGACATGACAATCCTGGCAGCAAAATCTTTCAGTTTTTTTTTTTTAGGATAAAAGGAAGTCTCACCAGGAGCCAACTCATGCAGCATGCTTCCTATTCAGGGCATAACAAAAAGTCCTTCCTTTTACCTCTTGATCATCTAAGGGAGGACAAGACCATAGAGGAGAGATTTAATGAATTCTTTGCTTCAGGTCTTTACAAAGGAAGATGTAAGGCAGATACCCATACCAGAAGGGATATTTAAAGATGATTGAGAGAAAAATGAATTTATGTATTTTACAATAAATCTCAGTGAACCTGGAAGAATGTAGCTAGGGCAAATTGATAACTAAAGAGTAGCAAATCACCTGGACCAGATGGTATACATCCCAGAGTGCGTGAAAGAATTGAAACATGAAATTGCAGGACCTACTCCTGGTAATCTGTAAACTATCATTAAAATCAGCTATGGCACCTGAAAAGTGGAGGATTGGTAAATATAATGCCAGTTTTTAAAAGTTCCAGGAGTGAACCTGGAAACTGCAGATTAGTGAGCCTGATATCAGTGCTGGGAAAAATGGCTTAAAGTATTCTAAGAACAAAATTATTGAACATATAGAGAGACATAGTTTTAATAGGACAAAGTCAACAATTTAGCTACGGGAAGTCTACCTCATTAATTTTCTCCTTTTTTGAAGGTGTGGATAAAGATGAGCCAGTTGATATAGTGTATTTAGATTTTCAGAAAGCATTTGACAAAGTACTTCATGAGAGACTCATAAGAACATAAGAAATTGCCATGCTGGGTCAGACCAAGGGTCCATCAGCCCAGCATCCAGTTTCCACAGAGACCAAACCAGGCAACAAGAACTTGCAATTACCCTTGAGGAAATTAAAAAGTAATGGGATGGAGGCAATGTTATGTTGTGTATTGAGAAGTGGTTAAAAGAAAATAGAGAGTAGAGGCAAAATGGTAAATTTTCCCAATGGAGAAAGGTGAATAGTGGAGTGCCCCAGGGATCTCTACTAGGACCACTGCTTTTAAACATATTCATAAATTACCTAGATATAGGAATGACGAGAGATCAAATTTGCTGATGATGCAAAATTATTCAAAGTTATTACTCACAAGTGGACCTTGCAAGAACTGGGCATCAAAATGGCAGAAGCATTTAATGTGGACAAGTGCAAAGTGATACATGTAGGGAAGAACAACCCAAATTATAGCTATAGCAATGCAAGGTTCCACTTGGGAGTTACCACCCAGGAAGAAGATCTAGGCGTCATCGTGGATAATATGTTGAAAACCTCTGCTCAGTGTGTGGTGGTGGTGGGCCAAAAAAGCAAATAGAATACTAGGAATTATTAGAAAAGAATGGAGAATAAACTGTATCGCTCCATGGTGCAACTGCACCTTGAATATTGTATGCAGTTCTAGTCACTGTATCTCAAAAAAGACATAGGCAGAATTAGAAAAGGTGTAGAAAAGGGCTACGATTTCCCTATTAGGAAAGGCTAAAGAGCTTAGGGCTTCTTCAGTTGGGAGAAGAGATGGCTGAGGGGAGATATGATAGAAATCTACAAAATAATGATGGAGGGGAATGGGTAAACACAAATCATTTGTTTACTCTTTCAAAAAGTACAAAAATTAGGGGACATTCAATGAAATTACTAGGTGATACATTTAAGACAAATAGAAAATACTGTATATGTTACTCAACACATAGCTCTGGACTTCAAGGCTGGAGGATGTAGTGAAAGATATTAGTATAGCTGGGTTAAAAAAGGTTTAAACAAGTTCCTGGCAGAAAAAAGTCCATAAAACCATTATTAAGGTTGACTTGGGGAAATCCACTGCTTATCCCTGGGATAAGCAATATGGAATTTTTTCAAATTTTTGGGATTCTGCCAGGTACTTGTGACCTGGATTGGCCACTGTTGAAACAGGATATTGGGCTTGATGGACCTTTAGTCTGACCCAGTATAGCAAATGGAAAATTACTACTTACCTGATAATTTCCTATCTTTAGTATTTGGGCAAGTCAACCGCAACAAGTGGGGTTATGCATCTCTGCCAGCAGATGGAGACATAGCAAATGCTGTCACGGCTATATGGGTCCCACTCTGACTCAGCCCACCAGTATTCTCTAGAAAAGCCAAACAGTGGGAAAAAACTGATTATACTTGAACATTATCATCAATAGCCAACCATTCATGTTTCTCAACCAACATTAATACTGTGCTCAGCCAACATATCAAGCAAACTAAGGGCTAGAGAAGTCACTTATAAGTTTTCAATGAAGAGCAGGAATCATACTCTGCATAGCTCACCCGAAGAAAGGCTAACCACTAATTTAAACATCTGCAGCGGAGGGCGGGTCTGGGATTGACCTGCCTTTTTTTATAGGAAAGGAAATTATCAGGTAAGTAGTAATTTCTCCTTCCTCAGCATTCGGAGCGGATCATCTCACAAGTGAGATGTACCAAAGCTAATCTTGAAAAGAGCAGGGAGGCTGCCAGCAGTCCAGTCAATATTGCCTGTGCCAAATGCAGCATCTTCCCTAGTCTTAATATCCCAGACAGTAATGCCTAGAAAAGGTGTACAAAGATACCATTCCAAATTTTCAGCATCGAACAGATAACAAGGTACCCCCACCCCAAGTCCCACGATAACCTCCTGAGCCCTTGTGAAAATGCAGTCTAATCTATTTTGGTAAGCAAACCCCGGCAGCCACATAGATTACTGTAATGACTTCCTTACCCAGCGGGCAATTGTTGCCCACGTCGCTGCTGCTCACCTGCTTACCTCCACCATGGAGTACGTGGAGCAATCAGACTTCCGAACAGCCTTAGTCATCTCCAGGTACTTCACTAGAATTGCTTGAGTGTCTAAGAAAGCAAAAGGGCAAGTACGCTGTTTCATCTCTGTCCCTGTCCAGGGCAGGCAGAGAAAATGGACTGATTCAAATGAAACTCTGAAACCACTGTGGGCAAAAAGGAGGACAACAATCCGAAGTTGAACCTCACCTGAGCCATATGGAGAAAAGGCTCACGGCAGTTAAAGATTCTGTAGCTCAGAGACCTGACATGCTGAAAAAATTGCTACCAGAAAATTTGTCTTCAAGTTAGCAGCCTCAAGGAAAGAAAATGGATCGAAAAGGCGGGACCTGCCAAATCTCTAGGACAAAGTTAAGGTCCCCTAGAGGCACGGTCAGTGCAGTGGGGGGCGAAGATTGCTTAACTCTCTGCAAGAATGGGACCAGGTCGGATGGGAAGACAATGACCTCTCCCCCTATAACAAGCCAGGGCTGAAACAAACCTTCAAGGTGATAAGGGCGAAATCCTTAAAGCAAGCTGTCTTGTAAAAATTCCAAAATCAAAGGCATATCCAACTTGCGTGGTTAGTACCTATCTCAGAACACCAGGCCTCAAAGAGACTCCTCCAAATTCTATCATAGGCTACAGAAATAGAAAATTTCTAGACCCGAAAAAGAATGAAAATTACCACAGGCAAAAAACCCCCGCTTCAGACAATCAAGCCCATTTCAATGGCCAAACAATAAGTCAGAATCTACGCAGATCCTCATGCAGAATGAGCCCCTGACATAACAGATCCATCAGACGGGTAGCCTGAGGGGACTGCCCATCAGAAGTCTCTGGAGATCAGTGGACCATGGTCCTTCAAGCCATTCTGGAGCCACTAAAAGGACAGTGTTGGTTTGATTTGCATTCTTCTGGACCAGGCTGCCTATCAGAGGCCAGGACGGAAACACATACAGAAGGGTCCATGTGGCCACTCCTGAACAAGAGCGATGATGCCCATCGCTTTTGGGTCCCCGCGTTGTTGAAGGGTCACCAACAGGTCTAGATCCAGGAGGCCTAGCAGTTCACCAGGAGCTGAAAGGCCTCATCTGCCAGCTCCCATTCTCCTGGGTCTAAGTTTTTCCTGCTGAGGAAATTGGTTCTGATATTGTCCTGACCAGCAATGTGAGAGATGGATATCTTAGGAGATGCTGCTCCACCAACACCATGAGCACATCTATCTCCTCCAACACCTGTTGACTCTTGGTTCCACTTTGATAATTGATGTAAGCCACTGTCACTACATTGTCAGATATTATCCGAATCGCCTGAGCCTCTAGCCACTCAGTGAACTGCAGGCATGTCAACCAAACCACTTGTGCCTCCAGTGCCGGAGACTCACATCTGTCAGGGAAGTTCCCTTCCTAAGATGATCACCGTGTCACTGCCAGTCCAACTGGGATCTCACCTCCTACGGAAGGAGCAGTCTCACCGCATAGCTCTGTGGCGGCAGATTCCCATCTGGAGAGCAATGCACGCTGAAGAGGCCGCATATGTGCCCTTGCCCAGGGAACCACTTCTAAAGCAGCAGCCACCAACCCCAGGAATTATAGATAAGACACACAGGTCGAACAGATTTCCGAAGGGGATCGAACTCATGGCAAACAACGTGTGAATCCGAGACACTAGGCAGAAAACACTCTGCCCTGCCTTTTATCAAGATACTCCAGGGTCTGAGTTGGCTGCAAATTGCTGTTGGTCCCAAGAAGCAACATGGAAGCCGATCAAACGTAGCAAGAAAGCAACCAAAGAAAAAGCAGATGGGTGATGTAAAATATTTTATTATACAAATGTGGAACACCAGTGGCCCGACTCTGGCCGAGGTTTCACCCGCACAAGTTGGGCTGCTTCAAGGGCTACAAAAATAAATGTACAATTAATTGTAATTCTATCAATTAGATGATATAAAATAAAGAAGTACACAAAATAATTATACAAATAATAAATAATAATACATAAAGGCATAAATACCATATAAAGACATATAAAACCATATATAAAGAATATCTACATAAACATTTTTGGTACATAAAAGACAAAGACTCAGATATATAAAAAAACACCATGCAAAATTGTGTTATTACCTGTGTTCATATATGGGTAGATTTTGTAAGGTGCGCACGCGTCCATGTGCACGTGCTTCCCAGCGTGCACATGTGGACACGCCGATTTTATAACGTGGATGCCGGTGCGCGCTTGTTATAAAATCGGTGGGCCGCACGCACATGCGTGCGCAAGGGGGGTAAAATTCCTGCAAATTCACACGCCGACGCATCACGTCCTTCCCTGGTTCCCTACCCCCTACCCTAACCTCACCCTCCCCTTCCCTCCTGCTCCAACCCCTAAATCCTACCGAAATCTTTTTTTTTTTTTTTGTTGCAGTACTTACTTCAGGGCCCAACCTGAAGTAAGTTGCGTGCGAGGGTCCAGGACAGCAATGAATGGTGCTGTCCTGGCCCACCCACGGAACCGCCCCTTGGAAGAGGCCCTGGCTCTTGTGCACGTAATGGGGGTACCCCGCACATGGCAGGGCCTCTTCTAAAATGCGCATAACCCCCCATTTTTCCCTGTGCGCAGGGGATTAAAAATCAGGCCTATAGTGAGCACAACCAAATTTGCACTAATTCACACTGTACTTTACAGAAAGGATCAATCTAGCAATCAGGAACACAACTATAAATCAATGCCAGAATAATTGACTTTTGTATATAGAAAAACGTAAGAGATGTGCATCGTTTTTGTGTTCGTGTCGTTCTTTGTTTTTTCGGCCGCCATGGAAAATGTCGTTTTTTTTTCGGTTCGGGTCTTTTTTTTTCGCAAAAATCGATTTTTTTTGTTAGTGCAACGCTTAACTCCCCGTTAGCGCGCACTAACAAAAACCGTTAGATTTTGTTACTTTTTGTTAGTTTTTGTTAGTGCGCACTAATCGGAAAAACGAATTTTTGCGAAAAAATGGGAAAAATCCTGATTTTTTCGGGCTCTCCCTGAAACATGCCGAATTGGACCATTTTGTTGCAATTTTCCAATTCGGCAAAAACGAATGCACATCTCTAGAAAACAGTGGCATACGATGGAGACCACATGTATTAAATAGTAAAGAGCATCTGCTGGATTTACACACATAACCTTTTGAAAATCCGCCCATTATATGTACAGATGAACACATTTTTTAAAAAAGATCAGTAGAGATGAAAACTTGTTTTTTTTTAGATAGACATTATCCAGAAACTTATATAGACAGTGGTTTTAAAATATGCATTAGAACATAAAAGAAGAGACTTGCTAACACCGAGGATTAAATCTCAAAGCGACAAATTGTCTGTCCCATAACATTCACTAACATGTCTACTCATATACAAAAATAAAAAAGTCATACAAACTCTACTTGCATTCAAAAACAAAGAAATCATGATTGCCCACAAATGTGACAAAAATTTAAAAGACTTACTTTCAACATCTGCGTTTCTGTTAAAGACAGCAAAATATATTAGACCTGTAGGACATAGACAGTGTGGCAATTATACTATGTGCAATGTTTAATATTAAAACTGATAATATATTTATTACCGAAACTAACAAAAACCTTTTTGCTGAAGAACTTTACAAATTGCAAAAGTGAGGGAGTTATATATGCAGCCATTTGTCCATGTAAGAAGATGTATATTGGGAAAACTATTAGACTCCTTAACAAAAGAATCATCGAACATAAAAGTGCTGTAAATAAAAAGATAGAAAGTAAATTAGTTGAACATTCAATTGCAGCCAATCATAAATTTGAAGAATATAGATTTTGTGTAATACACAAACCTACATTGACTTGGAGAGGTGGCAACTTAGATAATCTATTATTAAGGCTGGAACAAACATATTTACGATTATAATACTAATCACACCGCACAGTATAAATCAAGATATTGATTATTCAGTTTTTTAATGATTTTATATGGAAGCACTTGAGCTTAAGTGAGATTACAGGGTATTTTTTATAAATATCAATGGAAACAAACATATATCTAGATGGTTATTTACATGTTACAGACCTTTTTCTATAAAATGATAGTATTCACTATATATAACTTTTTGAGGCTTATTAATTTAGGTATGTGGTGTGTAATGTTTACTGATAGCCCATGGGTTAGCAAAACAATAATATTATGGTGGCAGTGGCTATATTTTAGAGTAGGCTTGACCTAGAACAGCAATGTTGAACTATTTTTATGAACTATCATTCATATTTGTATGGAATGTAGAAATTGATGGATACTCGTGTTGGTTTTTTTTTTGACTATTTATAAGTAGGAGATATGGTTATATAGCTACATATTGTTATAGTGTAATTTTTCTTGTACATTTACTATTCGGTGTTTTCACACTACTTTCAAGCTGTGTTTTGTTTTTAAAATAATATTTATTAATATTAATTTTTAACAATTAATAAGGCTCACTTCCCTTTTCACATATAATTAATTTTAAAACATTTTATTTTTAAATAATTAAGTTTGCCACACCGGCTGTGGCACAGAGACATTCTTTGAGCCTAAGTAAGTTCTAAGTGTTTCTTAATTGGAGAAATTACTTACCTGATAATTTTGTTTTCCTTAGTGTAGACAGATGGACTCAGGACCAATGTGTATAGTGTACGCCTGATAGCAGATGGAGACGGAGTCAGACTTCAAAGTTGACGTCAGCCTACATATACCTGTGCAGGAAGCTTAGCTCTTCAGTATTCTCCTCGAAAAGCAATTGTGGATATATGTGTTCTCTAATAACTTCATTAACTTGATTAACTAGATTGGTTCACACTGATTTCCAAATTGTCAGACCGCCAGTGCACTCAACAAATAATGCCGACACCACTGCAACTAGGTGTCTGAACTAGGGGTAATACTCAGGCTTAATCCGTGCTTGTCTTGTTCTCGGTGTTTGTTTACCCAAGTTTTCTGATTCCCGGGCAGCCGTGGGGGCAAGATGCTGAGTCCATCTGTCTACACTAAGGAAAACGAAATTACAGGTAAGTAATTTCTCCATTTCCTAGCATGTAGCCAGATGGACTCAGGACCAATGGGATGTACAAAAACTACTCCCGAACAGGGCAGGAGGCTGCCCATGGCCCACTCAGTACTGCCCTTGCAAAGATTGTGTCCTCCCGGGCCTGGACATCCGGCGGTAGAACCTGGAGAAGGTGTTTATTGGAGGACCATGTCGCCACCCAAGACACTGACACTGCCTGGGCCCTTGTTGAATGGGCCTTGACTCGCAGAGATGGAGGCTTCCCTGCCTCTATGTAGGCCAGCCTTGATTACTTCTTTGATCCAGCGGGCTATGGTTGCCCGCGAGGCCGCTTCCCCCCTTTTTCGTCCCGCTATGAAGGACAAATAGGTGTTCCGACTTTCGCACAGATTCCGATCTTTCCAGGTATCGGGCTAGGAGCCGGTCGATGTTAAGATGGCGAAGAAGGCATGAGTCTTCCACGTCCTTATGTTCATTTGGAGATGTAGTGAGATGGTTTGGGTTTAGATGAAATTGAGAAACCAATTTCGGTAGGAAGTGTATGGCTCCCGGTTTGAACCTGAGAAATGGTTCCCGACAGGATCACGCTGTATTGCCACTAGGAATGCAGTCTTCAAGGTCAGGAGCCTTGGTCTGAAGGAAGATCCCACGAGGAAGTCTAGTACAAATTGATATTCCATAGGGATACCAGCCACTTTAGGGTGGTCGGATTTGTTTGACCCCTCTCAGGAAACGGGAAACATCTGGATGGGTTGACTAAAGCAGGCCAGCGCGGCCACCTGAACTTGAGGGAGTTGAGAGGCAATCCCTTCTTCAAGCCATCCTGCAGTTCCAGGATCAAGGGGATTTTGACTGTCCACGGGAGGATCTCGCGGTCCTCACACCAGGCTTGAATACTCCTCCATATTCATATGTAAGCTAGTGATGTGGAGAACTTGCGTGCTCGAAGCAAGGGTGTCAATCACTGCCTTAGAGTATCCGCTTTTCTTCAAGTGAGTCCTCTCAAGGGCCAGACCGTAAGAGAAAATCGAGTCGGGTCTTCGTGGAGGATCGGTCCTTGCCGGAGAAGGTCCCTGTGTGGAGGTAGGCACAGAGGGTTCCCCGCAAGAAGTCTTCGCATGTCCTGCGTACCATGGCCTTCTTAGCCAGTCCGGGGCCACTAGAAGTACTAGTCCCCTGTGGTGTTCTATCTTGCGGATGATCCTACCCAGTAGTGGCCATGGGGGAAAGGCATACAGCAGGTCTTCCTGTGGCCAGATCTGCTCAAGGGCATTGATTCCCCGGGATTGCAGCTCTTGTCTGCGGCTGAAGAAATTGGGAACTTGGGCATTGGACCGGGTTGCCAGGAAATCCATGGCTGGGGTTCCCAGCGGTTTTACTATCAACTGGAAGGCTGTGGACAACAGCGTCCATTCCCCTGGGTCTAGATTCTCTCTGCTGAGGTAGACCGCAGAGACACTGTCATTTCCCGCGATGTGGGAGGCTGAGATCCCTTGCAGGTTTGTTTCTCTACCCATGCCATGAGGGGGTCTATCTCCTGGGCACCTGTTTGGCTTCTGGTTCCTCCCTGGCGATTGATGTAGGCAAACTGTTTGTAGTGTTGTCCGACATGTCTCTGACAGACTCGCCCCAGAGTCTGTGGACAAATTGTAGGCAGACTAATCTGACTGCTCAGGCTTCCAGTCGATTTATGTTCCATCCCGCCTCTTCCTTGTTCCATTGTCCCTGGGCCATCAGTTCCTGACAGTGTGCTCCCCACCCTCGCAGGCTCACATCCGTGGTGAGCAAGATCCAGTCCGGTGGAGATAGTTTTACTCCCTTGCTCAGATGGTCTTCCTGTATCCACCATTGGAGCTGGGTCCGAACCTCTGCTGGTAGCTGGAGTTGAATGGAGTAGTTCTGGGACATCGGTCTCCATCATGACAGTAGGGAACGTTGTAGTGGGCGCATGTGAACCCTTGCCCATGGAACGACTTCCAGAGTTGATGTTATGAGACCGAAGAATTGGAGGTAGTCCCATACTTGGGGCAAGCATAGTTCAACAGTTTTTGCAGCTGACCTATCAGTTTCCTTCTCCTTGGAGGAGGAAGGACAACCTTGTCTTGCTTGGTGTCGAACCAGACTCCCAGGTACTCTAGCGATTGGGAGGGTTGCAGGCAGCTCTTGGCTGTGTTGACGACCCACCCGAGATTCTGCAGCAGATTCTTGACTGGTGGTCGCCTGGTGACTTCCTCTGGAGATTTTGCCCTGATTAGCCAATCGTCCAGGTAAGGAGGTAAGAGGATTCCTTCTTCCTAGGTGTTTGCCGCCACTACCACCAAGATTTTGGTGAAGGTCCGAGGGGCGGTGGCTAGTCTGAATGGTAGCATCCGGAATTGGTAATGGTGGTCCAGTATCGCAAAGCGTAGAAAGCGCTGATGGTCTTGATGGACCAGTATGTGGAGATAGGCTTCGGATAGATCCAGTGAGGTCAGGAATTCTCCTGGCTGTACTGCCCTTATGACTGAGCGCAGGGCTTCCATGTGGAAGTGTAGTAATGATTGACAGACCTGAGATCCAGGATTGGCCGGAACATTCCTTCCTTCTTGGAAACGATAAAATAGATGGAATAATGACCAGTATTTTGTTGGTGCATTGGCACCGGAGTATTGCCTTTGGGCTGAGTAGTTTCATCAGTGTGGTTTCCACTGCCATCCTTTTGGAGAGGGCGTGGCATGTGATCTCACAAATTTGTCTGGAGGGATGCTGTGGAAGTCCAGATAGTATCCCTCTCAAATGATGGTTAGGACCCACTTGTCCGACGTTATCTCGACCCATCTTTGGTAGAAGAGGGTAAGTCTGCCCCCTATGACTTCCTTCCAGTGGATGGGTCTGTTGATTCTCATTGTGGGGTGCAGCCGGGGCCTGACCCTGAGCCTGCTTCCCTCTTGTGTCTGTTCCGAAAGGACTGAGTGTTGTATATCTGCTAAGGAGTTAGCAAACTGTTGTGGATCTGCTCCCCCAGAGGGGTGGAGCTAGCAATCTGATATCGATTAGCTCCTCCCGAGGGGAGGAGTAGCAATCTGTTATGGATCTGCTTCCCCAGAGGGGAGGAGTTAGCAACCTGATGTAGATCTGTTCCTCCAGAGAGGAGGAGTAGCCAGCAGTCCGATGTACTCCATAGATGGAGCTAGTGATCTGCTGTGAGTAGGCTCCCCACAGAGTGGCAGTCTGTTATGATACCGCTCTAGTAGTGTAAGGAATGAACATTTAATATAAATTGGTGAATCCTTGGGCCGGTGTAACTTGCGCGCACCAGCTGGCTGCCGGCGCACCATGTTGCGGTCCAGGGGCTGGTCCGGATGCCGCAGCCACGTCCCTGAAAACGCCCCTGGGCCAGAACCACGCCTGCAGCCCCGCCCCTGGAACACCCCCGATGACACGCCCCCGACATGCACCCCCAGGACTTACGCGGGGCTTAGGCTCGGTGTGTGCAGGGGGTGGAAGGGGCAGTTTTTCGGGGGTTACGCGAGTAACCCTTTGAAAATCCGCCCCTTTGTGAATTAGCGCAAATTTGGTTGTGCTCACTATATGAACACAGGTAATAACACAATTTGCATGGTTTTTTTTTATATATCTGAGTCTTTTTATCTGAATCTTGTCTTTTATGTACCAAATTTTTTTAATGTAAATATTCTTTATATATATGGTTTTATATGTCTTTATATGTGTATTTATGCTTTTATGTACTATTTGATTATTTGTATAATTTTTTGTGTAATTCTTTTACTTTGTCATCCAATTGATAGAATCACAATTATACATTTATTTTTGTAGCCCCCTGAAGAAGCCCAGATTGTGCGTGCGAAACCTGGCCAGAGTCAGATACTGGTGTTCCACATTTTGTATTAATAAAATATTTTACATCACCGATCTGCTTTTGTTTGGTTGCAAATTGCTGTTGATCAGATTCTTTACCCCGCCTAGTTCCTGTAGCAAGGAAACCACCCTGCTGGAAGTGCAAAGACTCTCTTTCACTGTCTTGGCTTGAATCAATCAGTCCGGATAGGGGTGAACTAGAATGCCCTCCTTGTAAAGAGCCACCGCTACCACCATCATCTCCTTGGAAAAGGTCCTGGGCACCATGGTTAGTCTGAAAGGCAAGGCCTGAAACTGGTAATGACAATCCAGGATAGCAAATTGGAGGAACCGCTGATGATCCTGCCAATATGCAGATTCGCCTCCATCAGAACCAGAGACGTGAAGTACTCCCTTGCTTGAGCAGCCATTATACAACCAAAAAATACCACAAATGTAGGTAATATCAAAACTATTCATAAAGAACCCATATCGCTAAAATTATAATATAACAAACGTTGTTTTTTTAATATAGATATGAGTATTCAACCATTATGTGACAAACACCAGGTCCGCCACGTTGAAGGAAGCTGAACGCAACGTTTTGTGAGAGAGCAGAGATTCGAAGAAGCTAAATCCAGGAAGCTTAACATAGTGCTCCGTGAGATAATAGAGACGTTGAGGTTATTTGGTGAGCTGTTACCCCTGATGAAGGATCCAATCCAAAACCTGGCCATATTGGGAAATGGTGCTACCAAGTAATTTTAACAGCGCCCACAGACGAATTTCTCTGCACAGCTAAGTATCATTTTAGAGATTTTATGCATATAACTGCGGGATAACGTTTGGGAAATGGTACTATCCAACAATTCTAACAGCATTCATTGATGACATCTTTGCATGGTCAAGCATTACTTAAGATAATTCACATGCAACATTGCGGGACAATTTCCTTTGAATTTTTCACGGTTTAAATTTAGTGGGGTAGATTTTAAAAGGTGCGCGTGGGCATACATGTGCGTGCGATTTTATAATATGCGTGCGCAAGCGGTGCACAATTGTGCACCTTGTATGCGCCAAGCTGCGCTGTCTTCCCCTGTTCCCTCCCAGGCCGCTCCAAAATCGCGGCCTGTGAGGGGACTTCCATTCCCCCTAACCTAATCTTCCCACCCCTTCCCCTAACCTTCCCCCCCCGCCCTACTCTAACCCCCCCCCCCCCAAATTCTTATTGTACCTTTTGCGCCTGCCTGGAGGCAGGCGCAGGTTGTGCGCGCCAGCAGCCTGCCGGCACACGATCCTCCAACACAGCGGCATATAGCTGCTGTGTCAGAGGCCTATGGCCCTGCCACCTGGACTGCCCCTTTAGTAAAGCCCCGGGACTTATACAGTGTCCCGGGACTTTAGGCCCGGCGCACGTAACCTTTTTAAAATCCGGCCCAGTATGTTTCATATTTTTTTTTACCTGAATTTTGATAACATTTAAAAAAAAAGGGGGGGATGGTGATATGTTTATGATTATAAACAGAATGCGGGTAACCTGGATGGTACCCTTTGCTTCATTTTATGAAACTACCACAGTTCTCATTTTAAAAATGTTTTCAAAAATTTTTGGAACCCGGTGTTTGTCACATAATGGGTGAACAGCCATTATGACAGACGCACCATTTCCATCCTGAAATGTGTGACTCATAGATGTCGACTGACACCCTCGAACAAACCCTTCCTTTCTTGGGCATGACAAAAGAAATGGAATAACGGCCTGTATTTTGTTTTGATTCGAGAACGGGAATCACCGCTTTCAGATTCAACAGCCATTGAAATGTCGCTTCCATGTCTATTTATTTATTTTATTTATTTTTTTTTAGATTTTTATATACCGGTGTTCCTATATGAAATAAAGATCACATCGGTTTACATTGAAACAGAACATGAAAATTGCCAAAAGGCATTACATAGAACAAGGTTATGTCTACCCTTTTCAGAGGGGAGTTATATGGAGAGATCCTGAAGGCAGCCAGAGGAATGCGAAGGAATTCTAGAGCATACCCATCCCATACCCATAGAGAGAGGAATATCAAGTAAGAAAAGGGAAGTGAATTCTAGAGCATTCTAGAGTGAATTCTAGAGCATACCCATCCCATACCCATAGAGAGAGGAATATCAAGTAAGAAAAGGGAAGTGATTATTCCCTTGTACAGGTCCTTGGTGAGGCCTCACCTGGAGTACTGTGTTCAGTTCTGGAGACCGTATCTACAAAAAGACAAAGACAAGATGGAAGCGGTACAGAGAAGGGCGACCAGGAAGGTGGAGGATCTTCATAGGATGACGTACGAAGAGAGATTGAAGAATCTAAATATGTACACCCTGGAGGAGAGGAGGAGCAGAGGTGATATGATACAGACTTTCAGATACTTGAAAGGTTTTAATGATCCAAAAACAACGACAAACCTCTTCCGTAGGAAAATAATCAGCAGAACCAGGGGTCATGATTTGAGGCTCCAGGGAGGAAGATTCAGAACCAATGTCAGGAAGTATTTCTTCACGGAGAGGGTGGTGGATGCCTGGAATGCCCTTCCGGAGGAAGTGGTGAAGACCAGAACTGTGAAAGACTTCAAAGGGGCGTGGGATAAACACTGCGGATCCATAAAGTCAAGAGGCCGCCAATGAAGAGTGGGTGACTCGCCAGAATGATGGCTATTGACACAATACCCTTATTAAATAAACATACACATGCTTACTGTGACTCCTACATCGCTCTAAGCTTCAACAGCAAGAGGTAATGGAAAAAAGGATTTGCACTCACAAAGAGGGGAGTAGCTGGCTTGTTACGGCGGTTACTACCCCAAACCAAATATGCCTGATACTTCACTTTCAATGCATATACAGTATAGCTCTCTGCTTCAATGACAGGGGAGAAGAATAACTGATACTTCACACATCCAGCAGAGCTCTCTGCTACAACAGCAAGGGAGAAGAAAAAGGGTTCGCACTCAAAACGCGGGGAGTAGCTGGCTTGTTACGGCGGTTACTACCCCAAACCAAATGTGCCTGATACTTCACTTTCCATGCATATCCAGCATGGTTCTCTGCTGCATCGGCATGGGAGAAAGACTGATACATCACGCATTTCCAGCATAGCTCTCTGCTTCAACGGCAGGGGAAAAAAAAAATTAACAAACAAACAACCAACAAACAACGGCAGGGGGAAAAAAAAAACAAAAACAAAAAACTGATGCTTCACGCATATCCTGCATAGCTTCAACGACAGGGGTGAAGAAAAAAAGGATTCGCAATCACAAAGCGAGGAGTAGCTGGCTTGTTACGGCGGTTACTACCCCAAACCAAATGTGCCTGATACTTCACTTTCAATGCATATCCAGCATGGCTCTCTGCTTCTACAGCAGGGGAGAAGTAAAAAAAAAACCAACAAGAGCTGTACAACATAGTCTAGGTATAACAAATAAGCATGGGTGTAGCTTGCTTATCGCGGCGGTTACTGCCCCTACTACCCCTAACTAATCAAGCTAGATATTTCACTTGCATGCAGCTCCATCACTGCTCTCTACATTAATGGTGGGGGTGGAAGGGGAATAGAACAAGGAGCTAAGAGTAACAGATAAGAATGAGAGAAAAAATGTGTGAGGCTTGCTGGGCAGACTGGATGGGCCATTCGGTCTTCTTCTGCCGTCATTTCTATGTTTCTATGTTTCTATAAACCACTTTGAGAACCCATTGATCTAAAGTATATGGACCCACCTGTGATAAAAACAGGATAGGCAACCACCTATCTCCTGCACCACCAAGTGAGCTTATAAACCTTCATTGGGAAGACTGAAGGGCTCCACCGCTGGAGTCTGCATTCTTTCGAGGTCCCTCAGGGGTGAAAGGACTGAGGCCTGCGGAAGAGACAGGATCTCTGGGAAGAACCTCTCCTAGAAGCCGAAAATGCCGGTAGTCTTGAGAGTGGCAAATCACCCAAAAAGACTGGGCAACGGGTTTCTTGTCCTTTGGCAATCAAGGGATCTGTGTGTCTCCCCATTTGCTTGAATTTTTGGAATTCACTTCCAAACAAAAGCGAGCCTTTGAAGGGCAGCTTAGTCAGATTGGACTTTGAAATATTATCTGTGGACCAGTTGTGCAGCCACAGCTGCCGCCTGGCCGCAATAACTGAAGCAGCTCCTCTGGTGGCTGTGCGTATCAAGTCACAGCCCACAACAGCCAAGAAGGCAGCCCCCGGTTCTACCATAGGTCCAAGATCGGACGCAGCACCATCAGATTCTTGACAAAGACGCAAGGTAGCCCAAGCTACCAAGGCACAAGAAGCAATTTGCAAGTTAATTTCACTGTCTCAAAGGCTTTCTTTAGGATAGCCTCAATTCTCGTATCCTGAGCAGGGACAGATTGGCCTATCGAGGAATTGGGCGTGCGCCAGTGTGCCAGTTACGTTGGTCATGTGTCATTTCCTCTCAGACTCCTCTGTTTCTTTGTGGCTCAACTGCACTAGCAGTTAGCTCCTTGTCTTTGTGTGCAAATGGGCTGGGCTTCAATTTCAGAGGCAGAAAAGGCAGACTGGTGCTTTTTGCAGATAATCCAGCACCTTGATGACCCCTGCCTGCTGCATATATTACAAAAAAAAATAAGCACTGCTCTGTTTTCCAGCCAGAGTACTGCCTGCCTTTGGCCTGCCTCTTTTTGATGCTCCAGTCAGAGCTGCAGTGTCCTGGCCCCAGCCTGCCTTCCTGTCTCTACCACCTCCTTTTTTTTTTTTTTTTTTTTACTAACTGGATGAGCTATTGCCAGTCCCACAGTAATAGAGCTCTGTTTCCATCCGGTGAAACTGTCTTGTAGCCTCAGAGATGTAAGAAGGGAAATTGGGGCTGTGCAGGCACTGGCAGGCAGCACTGTGTCTGAAAACAGCACTGCCCTGAGACAAGAAACTGAGGTTTATTTTGGCCTCAGTGAATCCAGTAAAGTTTAAAAATAAAGCTGTGAAGGAGAGAGGGACTGGCTGGGACCATCACATTGCAGCTCTCCCAGGACAATAAAGTGCTGCAGAACCCAGCAGCTGAATGTACCGATTGTAGCCTGTGGGTAAGTTAAGGTGACCTGCAAAAAAAAAAAAAAAGGCTGGGTTGGGGGATTAAAGCAGGAGTTTGAAGATTGTGTGAAGGTAAATGTGAAACTGGGAAAGGGACGAGCAGCCCTGGTGTTGGAGATGTTTTGGCTCAAGTCTGACAGTAGAGGCGTAACGTGTTCCAGGTCACATAATGTATCTCTCTAGGGTCAGCTTGGTGTGCTTTTAGGAGTCATTGAATCACATGGGCCTGTTTATAAAAAATCCCCTACGCTGATATTTTCCTACAATTAGCCCGGGATGCTGAGCATCCTTCAGTGCTACACCTCTTTACTGGGATGGTGGTTTATTTCGTGACAGAACAAATCAAGGCATTCACCCTAGGGAAACGCAACTGCTCTCTGGCCTTCACATCCAAAAGGTATAAACCCACCAAGAAGTGTCCCCCTTTAAAAGACGCCTCTGGCGCACTGCATTCCAGATCAATCAACTCCTGGATTGCATCCATGAGGGGATAAAAACAAGAAGGCTTGCACCAGATGACCAAAATAGGATCCTCCTCCTGCATCCCTAAGGAGTCAGGCCCAGCCACTCAAACGGTCTTCAAGGTCCAAGAGATTAAACCCAGCAACTCATATGAACATAAGAAATTGCCATACTGGGTCAGACCAAGGGTCCATCAAGCCCAGCATCCTGTTTCCAAAAGTGGCCAATCCAAGCTACAAGTACCCAAAAACTAAGTATATCCCACGCTACTGATGCTAATAATAGCAATGGCTATTTTCTAAGTCAACTTGAATAATAGCAGGTAATGGACTTCTCCTCCAAGAACTTATCCAATCCTTTTTTAAACACAGCTATACTAACTGCACTAACCACATCTCCTGGCAACAAATTCCAGAGTTTAATTGTGCATTGAGTAAAAACGAACTTTCTCCATTTAGTTTTAAATGTGCCCCATGCTAACTTCATGGAGTGCCCCCTAGTCTTTCTACTATCCGAAATAGTAAATAACCGATTCACATCTATCCGTTCTAGACCTCTCATAATTTTAAACATCTCTATCATATCCCCCCTCAGCCGTCTCTTCTCCAAGCTGAACAGCCCTAACCTCTTTAGCCTTTCCTCATAGGGGAGCTGTTCCATTCCCCTTATTTTGGTTGCCCTTCTCTGTACCTTCTCCATTGCAACTATATCTTTTTTGAGATGCAGCGACCAGAATTGTACACAGTATTCAAGGTGTGATCTCACCATGGAGCAATACAGAGGCATTATGGCATTTTCTGTTTTATTCACCATTCCCTTCCTAATAATTCCTAAAATTCTGTTTGCTTTTTTGACTGCTGCAGCACAATGAGACGACGATTTCAATGTATTATCCACTATGACATCTAGATCTCTTTTCTGGGTGGTAGCTCCTAATGTGGAACCTAAACTTCATGTAACTTCAGCATGGGTTATTTTTCCATATATGCATCACCTTGCACTTGTCCACATTAAATTTTATCTGCCATTAGGATGCCTAATTTTCCAGTCTCACAAGGTCCTTCTGCAATTTATCACAATCTGCTTGAGATATAATTACTCTGAATAATTTTGTATTATCTGCAAATTTGATTACCTCACTCGTCATATTCCTTTATAGATCATTTATAAATATATTGAAAAGCACGGGTCCTAGTACAGATCCTTGAGGCACTCCACTGTTTATCCTTATCCACTGAGAAAATTGTCCATTTAATTCTACTTCTGTTTCCTGTCTTTTAACCAGTTTGTAATCCACGAAAGGACATCACCACCTATCCCATGACTTTTTACTTTTCTTAGAAGCCTCCCATGAGGAACTTTGTTAAATGCCTTCTGAAAATCCAAATACACTACATCTTCCAGTTCACTTTTATTTACATGTCTATTAACCCCTTCAAAAAAAGTGAAGCACATTTGTGAGGCAAGACTTGCCTTGGGTAAAGTCATGCTGACTTTGTTCCATTAAACCATGTCTTTCTATATGTTCTGGGATTTTGATCTTTAGAACACTTTCCACTATTTTTCCTTGCACTGAAGGCAGGCTAACTGGTCTGTAGTTTCCTCGATTGCCCCTGGAGTCCTTTTTAAATAGTGGGGTTATATTAGCCACTCTCCAGTCTTCAGGTACAATGAATGATTTAATGATAGGTTACACATTTTAACTAATAGACCTGAAATTTCATTTTTTAGTTCCTTCAGAACCCTGGGGTGTATACCATCCAGTCCAGGTGATTTACTACTCTTCAGTTTGTCAATCAGGCCTACCACATATTCTAGATTCACCATGATTTGGATCCGTTCAACTGAATCATTACCCATGAAAACCTTCTCTGGAATGGGTATCTCCCCAACAGCCTCTTCAGCAAACACCGAAGCAAAGAAATTGTTTAATTTTTCCATGAGAAAAGAATAAGAAGCAGCATTCTATATGGTCCCAAAGAAGAACATAAGAACATGCCATACTGGGTCAGACCAAGGGTCCATCAAGCCCAGCATCCTGCTTCCAACAGTGGCTAATCCAGGCCACAAGAACCTGGCAAGTACCCAAAAACTAAATCTATTCCATGTTACCATTGCTAATGGCAGTGGCTATTCTCTAGGTGAACTTAATAGCAGGTGAACTTAATAGCAGGTAATGGACTTCTCCTCCATTACCTGCTATAGTCTTTCTACTATCCGAAAGAGTAAATAACCGATTCACATCTACCCGTTCTAGACCTCTCATGATTTTAAACACCTCTATCATATCCCCACTCAGTCATCTCTTCTCCAAGCTGAAAAGTCCTAACCTCTTTAGTCTTTCCTCAAAGGGGAGTTGTTCCATTCCCCTTATCATTTTGGTAGCCCTTCTCTGTACCTTCTCCATCGCAATTATATCTTTTTTGAGATGCGGCGACCAGAATTGTACACAGTATTCAAGGTGCGATCTCACCATGGAGCGATACAGAGGCATTATGACATTTTACGTTTTATTCACCATTCCCTTTCTAATAATTCCCAACATTCTGTTTGCTTTTTTGACTGCCGCAGCACACTGAACCGACGATTTCAATGTGTTATCCACTATGACACCTAGATCTCTTTCTTGGGTTGTAGCACCTAATATGGAACCCAACATTGTGTAATTATAGCATGGGTTATTTTTCCCTATATGCATCACCTTGCACTTATCCACATTAAATTTCATCTGCCATTTGGATGCCCAATTTTCCAGTCTCACAAGGTCTTCCTGCAATTTATCACAATCTGCTTGTGATTTAACTACTCTGAACAATTTTGTGTCATCTGCAAATTTGATTATCTCACTCGTCGTATTTCTTTCCAGATCATTTATAAATATATTGAAAAGTAAGGGTCCCAATACAGATCCCTGAGGCACTCCACTGTAGTGTCCACTCCCTTCCACTGAGAAAATTGTCCATTTAATCATACTCTCTGTTTCTATATGGTCCCAAATATGGGGGAATGTCCCCTTCCTCAACAGGAAAGCCACCCTAATCATCATGATCCACCTGCATTCGAGCTCTGTCAGACTGCACTGCGCCACAGTGCTTGACTGTGAAGACAGCCAGAGGAGCACTTGGAGTGCACGGAATTGCCTTAGTAAGTACTACAGAGTCAAAAGACCAGCCCTGTAGAAATGTCTGCAATCTCTGGAAGAATTCTACCCAGGAAAAGGAGAATGGGTCCATTCCAGACCCCATAGGCCCAAACCTGACATCCTGAGAGCTAATGTCCCCTGAGGACTTGACCCATGGATCAATGAACCGAATGCTGAGGAAATAGACCCTTCTACTTTTCCCTTTTTTTTTTTTTTTAAGTAAAAAACTTTTACTTGCACTCAGCCCTCTCTGGCTGAGAGCAGGAACGTGTCCTGACTACAGGGTGAGAGGGCTAAGGTCTTCACCACCGAGCCTCTTTCAGCCTGCAACTGCTAATTCGACTTTAGGTCCATGCCAGTCAAGGCTATCAGACTGAAGGCACTCTACTGAGGGAGGGACCGCACGGTGCTACATAGACATCTCATCTTTTCGATATCTCCTTTCCAATTTCTTTCGTCTTTTTTTTTTTTTTTTAAGTCACAGGGAAATGCAAGTCCACCATCTGCTGGAGATGGAGAATACTGGCAGGCTGAGTTGAGGCAGGACTATATAGCCAACATATCAACTTTTGCTCTGTCTCCATCTGCTGGCAGAGATGCATAACCCACTCATTGAAATTGACCTGCCTGAATTCTGAAGAACTTATGTTATGTCCTCTAACCCAGAAATCACTTTGTCATAGCCATATTCATCCCTGGTACCATTTTGGGTTACTTATCTTTAAAAAGCATGTTCACCACTATGAAATATTGTGGCATAAGCATAGATCTACTGAATATAAGTGCAAATGGATTACTGCCAATAAGCACTATCAATCTGAATTTTTTTCAGCAAAGAAAAAATACAAGTCTAATCAAATTAGGTCTGCAGATAATCAGCATCATCAACTACATCAACTATTTAAAACTGTTTCTCTTCTTTCTAATTAGCCAGATCTCACACCAGCTAATTCTTCATGTTCAGCAAATGATTTTGCTGCTTATTTTTTGGATAAAATTGATAACAACCACGAGGAATTTGGGCCTTTTAATTCTAACATCTCATCATCATGCCTATCTCTTGGGAGCATTCTCTTTGCTTTTAACCCAACAGCTAGCTGTCAATTTCTGCACTGGATCCTCTACCATCTAAATTTTTAAAGAATCCATCTTTAGGTTTATTTACACCTCTTTCCCTCATTGTAAACTCATCATCTGCTGGGATTCTTCCATAATTTAAAGTTGCAAGAATTCATCCTCTGCTAAAGATACTGAGCTTAGACCTCTCCAACCTCCCTATGCTCTCTAAGATAATTGAAAATGTCATCTGGGACCAATTGTATGACTTTGTGTCTAAAACTGTTTTACATCCCTGCCAGTAAGATTTTTGAACAGGACATAGCAAGGAATCCGCACTGTTAGCCCTAGTTAATGACATTAGAGACCAAGTTGACGGTGGTAAAGATGTGCTCATTGTCCTCTTGGACATGAGCATGGCCTTTGATACAGTTCATCATCTTTCATGCCTTGAAGAGATTGATTTGTTAGATTTAGCACTGGCATGGTTTCGCTCTTATAAGCATTCTGCCCTTAAATCCTTGCTTTCTGGTGTTCCTCTTCTTTTTAGTATTTTTCTCTCTGTCCTTACTACTCTCATCCAAGTTTATGGATTCAGACTATATTTCTATGCAGATGATATTCAAATCACTGCATTTGTTGATACTAGAATTTCTTTTCTCTTATTGCTCTCAATAACTGTCTGGATCAGGCTGTGAATTGGCTTGCCTCCCATAAGCTTAAAGCTAATCCTTCTAAATCAGAAACCTTGTAGGTTTCTCATCGGGGCCATGTTCAATCTGTCTTTCTTAATATGCTTGGTACTCCGACCCCACTCAAGGATGCTGTCACTACATTGAGAGTTCAAATCGCTGCATAGCCTTAGAGGTGCAAGATAGTATTAATTATGCAAAGAGCAATATACATACATTAAAAAAAACTTTAAATTTTAATTAGATGTGTGGGTAACAATTACCTGCTTAAAGCCTACTCACTTACCCACATAAACATGTGCACATTATGTGCATTTGCATGGATAAAAGTAATGAGCCAGTAGCTTCTCTTTCCATCGCAACCATGTCACAGAGGAGAGCAGCACAGATTAGAAAGTCTAACTTACTAACCAGGGTGGTGAAACTTCTGGTCAAAGAAGTCATGAGAGTCCAGAAGATGCAGTCAGAGTGAGGTCCTACCGCAAAGAATAGGTCTGGGAGAAGATCTGTGGCAAGATCAATTTGGTCTTCAAAAATAACTGCAGTGTGGGTGAGTTGAGCCATAAGTTGCGGGACCTGTGCCGCCTCGTGATGAGGAAACAAGCCAGGAGACATGCCGAGGGACTAGACAGCCAGGTTACCTTTACATCTGCAGCATATCTGGTGCTCAGCACCATATAAGATGTGACAGGGGTGGTCAATTTGGACACCTCCCAACCAGGACAACAGCAAGGAAAACACTGTCTATAGAAAACCTTGTCTCAGGGTACGTAGAGATTACTTTATATAGTAGGAATGGGAAGGAGAAAAATTATTTGTTTTTCATTTAATTTCAGCGGTTTTATTTTCCATGAATTTTGTTTTGTCAAATGTTTATTTCATTTGTTTAGTTAAAAAAATGTTTTTTAACCAATCCCCCCCCCCAAAAAACCCCCAAAAACCACAAACCCAGGGCCTCCCAACCCCCCCCCCCCCAAAACAAAATGCTGGGGGCAGGATCTTCTCCATCGCCAGCTATCTAGTCTGGGAGGGATCAGAGGCCTAGGCCCAAGCCAAAGTCCGGGTCTTACGTACAACTTAGGCCAAGATCGCAGAGACCTACTGCAGCCTAGGCTTACACAAGAGCAAGGCTTCAGCCTAGGCCTAAACGTTGAGATGGTCCTGACGCCTAGGCCCAAAGTGAAGCCTCAGCCTTGCATAGGCCTAGGCTGTGGTAGGTTGCCAAATCTTGATCTACACCCTATGCAAGGCCTAGGCATTAAGGCCAGGACCCAGGCCCAATGCTGCAACCTGGTCCAGCTGCTGGGACCTTAGCCCAGATCCAGGCCCTACATCGGGATCTGATCCAGATGCATGACCTTGATGCCTAGGCTTCAGCCTAGGCTGGAGTCTGTGCCCAAGCTCAAAGCTGCGACCCAGTCCAAAGGCTGCTTTGGCCCAGGCTTCAGAGCGCTCCTTTTCTGTCTTCTTTTCTTTGGCTCAAAGCCAATTGACGCCTTCCTCTGGGATTGTGCTGGAATTAACTCCAGCACAATCCCAGCAGATGGTGTCATTTGGCTTCCAAGCGCCGAAGAAAGAAGATGAAGAAGAGGAGCGCCCAGGCCTGACCCTGGGCCGAGGACCCAGCCTCCGGATCAGGTTAAGGCATCGGACCTGGGTCTGGGCCACAACACTGTGTTCCTGGAGTAGGTAAGTTTTTACATTTTTGGGGTCTCTGTCAAAGCCCAGGCGTCATGCTCCGGCCTACGTTACGGTTTGTGCATCAGGTCACGACCTATAACTAGGTGATAGTGTTGTGCTGTGGCCTAGGCAGAGGCCCTTACTTTGGGTCTCAGCCTATTCCATAGGTAAGTCTGCAGTTTTGGGCCTGGGCCCAATGGCTCAAATTTGTTTTCAAAACAAAATGTGAAAACCATGGGATTTTCAATAGTTTCGCTTTGATAACAAAATTAAAGAAAATAAATGTTGTCTAATTTCCTATTTCGTTTTGCCCAAATGCCCGTCCCTATTACATATGTCTTGTACTCTGGGGCTGTTCCAGGCCCTCCTATACACATTGAGAAAACAAAGAACCACCCCTACTCTCCAATGTGCTAGGTTTGATGTGTAGGGCACTTAACTATAAGATCGGTGGAGCGGTTTGCCACATCTATCATGATAGTAGCACCAATGGTACACATGATGCTTTCTTTATAGATGGCTTGGAATACATGTTCTAGTAAGGCACATAAAATTTATATTGTTGCTTCCATATCTATATGCAGACATTATCAACAGCAGCTCACTTTCCTCTCACCTCCTGACCCACCTAAATGGACTTTATAGGGACATTACAAATTCCACCCTCTGACTAGATTCAGAGACCTGAGCTTTCAGGTCGCCACAACTAAAGTCAGTAAGCAACCCATTTAAAAAAAATCAATAGTTTGTCTCCTCTGCAGCTTGCCATGCTGAGCAGCAGCATATGATTCCAAGGAATATATCTATCAAACAGGTACACTTTCAAGACTTTCTGTGAAGTAGCAGGAGGTGCTCAACGAGGGACTGGGGAATTATACAGTTTGGAAACAAGAAGGTCAAGTGATACATATACATCTATTATAGAAACTTAAAACATGTACAACTTTAACTGTTGCAGGGGAGCTGCATGCTGAGCTGCCAAGGCTGAATGGCCAAAGAAGGGCACGATAGCACCTACAACAGTTGGCTGACAGCTCTGAGGAGAAGACAGAGGTTGAGGGACCCACAGGGAAGCAGAATCAGCAGTCTGTCATGGAAGGGGAGGAGGAACACCAGTAGGAAGAGCAGTCAGCTGATCCACTTTAACCTACAGGCGAGATGGCTCATGGGCAGCTGGAGAACAGCTCGGCTGCAGCGGAGCAAGTCCCTTCTGAAGAAGAGCACACACAGGACGGCCAAGTGGAGCGCCTATTAATTGACCTCAACATCAGCGTGTTGGAAGAGGTGTGAGCACTTTGACCTGAGATCCATGGTCTCCAGGTTGTTGTGAGGAAGGAAGGTCAGGCCCTGAGGGTGGAGATACAGGGAGTCCAAGATAAGATATAGAGCCTTCGCCAGGCCATTGATGTCCAGACAGCAGTCTCAAGAGATGCCACCTTGGCAGCTTCAGCCACCGCCAGCTCAATACTCCCATCATCCTTTCCAGCACCAGGTGGATGTCTACTTCCACAGCCTGAAGCGCCTCCTGCACCATTGCCTGGCCATCCTTTGGCTCCACCTCACCTGCCCATCAAGTTACCAAGTCTGATAATGCCACCACCATAGCCACCCATACAGCCTTCTGCATCAGCTCCTGTGCGCTCTGAGGGCACTGTCAGCAGCAAGAGGACTCCGCTTATGTATTGGGCAGACTAAGACTTAAATACTTCCCCCACCCCAGAAAAAAAAAAACCAGAGGCCCAAAAAAAGCATTCTTTCTGTATTGCAATTTATATATAACACATACTGTAAATAAATTAACCTTCACAATCAAAAAGATCTTTGTATCAGTGTTCCTTTTCTGCAAAGTCTGTCTTTGACTCAGGCAATGTATCTCTTTCAATTACTCCTGACACAGCTCTAGTTCCTCCTCCTCTTCCAGTCCCTCTGGAGAAGGCATGCCTCTGGTTTTGGCCAAGTTATGTAACGTGCAGCAGGTTAGAAAGATCTCAAAGATTTTAGGTAAGTTGTAGAGGTGGTATCCCCCAGATTTGTCCAGAATGCAGAAGCATGTTTTGAGAAGGCCAAAGGTTCTCTCAGTGACTGCACTGGTCTGCTGGCATGTCCTGTTGTATTGCACTTTTACAGCACTTTGTAGGGTTGCCATTGGGATCAGAAGCCAGATTATGAGTGGCTAGCCTCTGTTACCTGAGGAGAGAAGCCAGAGAACATTTAGATAGGCTTTCAGGTTGGACAGAACATTAGTTCATTAGGCTAGGTCAGAGCTGTCTTCCTGGGTAGGCAGGCCACCTCGATATGAGGGAGACACAGAAGAGGTTAGTTGGTATGTGGAGTTAGTAATAGATGTATTCCAACCTAGAAGCCAGCCCCTGGTGATGTGGCTTTCCTCATGAATTCCTAAAGGTAACAGAATGTAGGCAACATGAAAATCCAGGACAATATCCAGGATGAAGCCTTAGTATCACAGACCACCTGCAGATTGAAGGAGTGGAAGCCCTTGAGGTTGTGGTAGGTGGCCTCATCTCCCTCTGGTGCCCTTATAAGGTGTGCAATCAATAGTCCCCAAGTCCAAGGGAAAGCATGCAACTTGATTGAAATTGTCATGATTAAGGATATATATTGGCCTGTTCTCCTTAGCAAGGCAGCCAGGTCCCAATCCATGTGCACACAGGTGGCAGACTAGCTGATTCCAGCCATGACTCCAAGAGGAGTTTGAAAGGTGCCATTTACAAAAAAAGGCATGGGTAGTGGTGGGCTTGACATATGCTGACAAAGCATGGCCCCTCGAGCTGGTAGGCCGTAGGTCCTGCTTTAACTGCTGGCATAGATACAATATAGTTTTCTTAGTAAACCTGAACCTGTGCATGACTTGCTCCTCTGACAGATCTAAAAACCATGCCATTGTCCTGTAGACCTTGTGTGTGGGGTACCTCCTCCTGTGCTCGCTCGCGCTCTCTCTCTTCAGCATTATAGACCTGAGTACCCCATATGGTGATTAGGGTCATATTGAAAAGAAAGTCTCACCCACCCCAATATGTTCCAGAAACCCCCCTCCAATCCCCTCCTTTATGTCTCTGTTTCCTCCAGTATGTTCCTGTAACCCTGCAGTTAGGTGCATGAGGTTGACTATAGCAACCAGATTGCCCTTGTCTATCTCTGGTACTCTCACTACATTCCCCCATGTGACCCTGTCTATCCCTGTTCTCACAATGTACCGGCAAGGTTTTCCCACTCTGTTGGTCCCAATCCACACCCCGTGCACTCCCATCCACTGGGCAATTCTTGCTTTTACTTGGCAGAAGGCAGACCCACAGACAGTCACCATTCAAGAGTCTCTATCACAGCAGTGTAACCGAGCTATATTAAATCTACATGGGTATATGGGCACATGCATCACTTTTAAAATATGTCCTTACGCCTGTAGGTATAGACACGCCCCCCCTTTTTTATGCACATTCTGTTGCAAGTACTTTGCCACTTTTAAAATTCAAGTTCTGCACGATTGGCTCATAACTCACATATATGGGCCTTTTTATACTAACAACTTTTTAAAAATCCTTCTTTCTTTTATGATTTCACCTTTTGGTCTCTAAATCCTAGAGATGCAGCTTATGCCAGTCAGGAAGTTGTCTATCATCGACTGGTCCAGCCTCTTTAGGACAAAGTCTTTGAAGGCTATAATGTTTGTCTTTTTGCTTAAGGCCATACTGGATCCAGAAAGTCATACATGTAAGGAAATAAATACAAAAGTCCTTATAAAGATAAAACATAGGTACAGATTTTTATTCAGTGACTTATTCCACTGCATGAAATTTCATATGGTATCTGTCTACACAAGCTGCTGGCATACTGAGAATATTTATTTAAGCAAAATACCATGCCTGAAGATGCATGCTTTGTGTTACTGGGCTTACACATTACTTTAGAGCAATAGCATCATAAATGCCCAAGGTCTTGATTTGTAGAATTTAGCAAACTAGATTAAGAGCATTTTCACAAATTGGCCCGGTCCTGTGAAATAGTATAGGATTCAGTAGTGATGCTTCAGGAGGACTTTTATAAAATATCAAATATTTTTGCATTTATTTGCCTTAATTTTGTGATTGTATTCCTTGGCATTTATTTTATTATTACAGATAGTTATTTGTTTTTATGCTTCTGCTTTTATTTTTTATTATAATTGCACACTTTATTGTACATTTGTTTCTGTATTTGTTTAATGTGATTAGGTTCATTACCTTTTTATCTGTGCTGATCAAATCTATTGGATATAGCAGAATACAAATACACTAAATAAATACCCCAAATATGTCCCAAAGAGACCCTTTTATAACAATTGCTATTCAGGAAAATCCAAATATTTGGCTATATTTGCCAAAGGAAGGCCCAAAATAGTAAGAATGAATTGACTCCAAAGAGTATAGCATCTGCCTAATCAAGCAGGAAACAAGTAGACTTGCCTCTGGAAATTTCAGTAAGTTACACATGGTTAAGTGATGGACAGGAGGAGCATGGAGAGAAAGAACATTCTCACATTGTTTTCAGGCAAAAAGGGATTTACTTTTCATGTTACAGAACAAGGTGAATGATTAATCTTAGTCATGCAATTCTAGCACCACAATCACACAAGTCAGTCATCAGAAGCCTAACATTTCCTTAATATCAGCTTCTTCCACCATGGAACACAGCTGTTAAAAGAAGCACCTCATGGTCACAAGCCCATTTCAACAATTTGGCGAATACATTTTTATTAAAACAAGATTAACATGGATAGATGTATTCAATCCCACTGCTGTCATGGACAGTGAGTGTTTATTTTGCTCTTCTCACAAATGGAGAAATTCTATCCACTAATTTGTCTCACAGCAGGCTGCTCTCCGCCTTCCAGTCAGAGACCTCAAGTCTTGCAATGCAGATACCTTGTATCTCAAGTTTATGAGGGAAATTATTCTCTTTTAAATTTGTTTTAGATTAGGCACCCCACACACACAAATAGGGCTACCCAAAAAGAACTAAAAAAAATCCAAGGAAGGAGGTTTTGCAAGCTCCAGAACAAAATAATTTAACAGGTTAAAGCACCAGGCCAGAAAACATAAAAATAAGAAAACTCTAGTGCACCAACCAGATCTGTATTTTTGAAGCCCAAACTGGGGGACTTTTTGTAACTTCAGTTACAATTTTAATACTAGACAACTGCTAAAGGATTTTAATATCAAACAATTTATATCAACACTAATGATCATAAACAAGATTTATACAGAATTTTCTACAGTAAAACACTACATAAACTAAACTTAATATAATCAAATTATAACCAATTGCTCTGTTTATGGCATAAAACATTGAACTAGCATATTACAAAAAGATCTGGAGGTAAAGCTGCAAGAACCACCACAAAAAATTTGAATTTGAGATTGAACAAATTGTCATTAGTTTGTCTCTACTAAGTCCATTTTTCCCCACAGTCCAGTATGTACAGTTATAGTTCCAATTCTCTTCTGTGTCTCCTACATCTGGATTCCAAGATTGTACTGCCTCAGTTACACCATATGGTTTCTATAATTTTAGCACTACAAGCAGACTACCCTCCTTCCCCAAATATAACCTCTTTCACAGGAATTAAAGTTACAAGAAACAAACAGGAAGACGTTCTGTCGAAGCTAGATGACACAATGAAAACAAGACAGACCTGTCGCCTTAGTGTGAGAATATTTTTATTCACACAAAACGGCAGTAATTAAGAGAGCCTAACTCTGGCCGAGTTTCGCACATTGTAAAGAAATGGAGGACTTCACTTGCTGACTGAAGCTGATGTGTGCTGATGCTGAATCGTTGGTTTTGAATGATTACAAGACAACTTTGTTTATTGACCAGATGCCATTTTCAAACATTTCTAAAAAAAAAAAAAAAAAAGAACCAATAGAAGCTCCTTATTCTTTACAAGCCCAACGCAGCCAATGTGTGAAACTCGGCCAGAGTTGGGCTCTTTTAATTACTGCCATTTTGTGCGAATAAAAATATACTCACACTAAGGTGACAGGTCTGTCTTGGAATTAAAGTTAGGCAGACTTAAAATCAAGTCATCTGTCTAGTAGGGACCAGGCATATCATGAAGGAAATGTCTTTGATCATCTAAAGCAGTGGTTCTCAACCCTGTCCTGGGGACCCCCCCCAGCCAGTTGGGTTTTCAGGAAATCCACAATGAATATGCATGAGAGAAAATTTGCATACACTGCCTCCATAACATGCAAATTTTCTCTCATGCATATTCATTGTGGATATCCTGAAAACCCGACTGGCTGGGGGGGTCCCCAGGACAGGGTTGAGAACCACTGATCTAAAGGAAAATCATTGCTAAGATATGCCATACTGAGTCAGACCAAGGGTCCATCAAGCCCAGTATCCTGTGTCCAACAGTGGCCAACCAAGTCGCAAGTACCTGGCAGGTACCCAAACATTAAATGAAAAGATCCCAAGCTATTAATCCTTATTGATTAATAGCAGTTTATGGAATTCTGTTCTAGGAACTTATCCAAAACGTTTTTAAACCCAGGTACTCTAACTAGTACTGGAGCAACTTCTTACTGGCAGAGGAGCAGCACAAAGGAATTCAATCTCAGAAGGAACTTCCTCTTCCCCTCCCTTCAACAAGTCAGGGAACATGTGGTTAACTGGGAATGGGGGTTTAAAAAGAGAATAAAGGGAATAAAGGCTTCGTGTCATTGAAATGGTTAAAAAGAGCACTTTAATAAGAACAGCACATCTAAAGACTGAAAGCACACCCTGAACCAACTCCAATTCGTCATGGACTCTGAGCCCATTCTGTTTTTTCAGTATTCATTCCTTAGCATTTTTGAGAATGCTCAGAACTTGGGGAAAAAAAAGGAACCAGTTCCAAGTTTCTTTGATGAATAGGAATTAGAGGAGAGAACGTTTCAGAATATAGAAAAGAAATGGTAAAAATGTTTATAGTGCAGGTTCATTTTATCATTGTAATAAGACACTGGATGGTGTGTATTACTGCCCTACAGTTCCACATCTGATAGTTAAAATCACTTGATTTGCAACACAATATACAGTATTAAGTGTATGGCAACATGCCCCATTCATGCTGTGATACAATCTTTTTTTAAAATATACAATTCTCTGCAAACAGGCTCATCTCAACATGCAATATATTTACTGTACATTACAGTAATTATCTTTTCTGTGATCAAATGCACAAGTTTGATTCCAGTCAGCATTCATAAATGCATTATAGATTATATTCTCTTTTAAGCTACCCCTCCATCCAACTAAAGATATGGGACAGAACATCTCAAAATAGATTATTTTAACACAGTTCAACCAGGATTTCCATCTTGATGAATTTCACTAAAATACAGAAATACAAAGCAGACTACCCATTCCTGAAATGTACTGCTTTGGTATGAAACAGAGTATGATAGCAAATAAAGGCTACAAGGATCATCTGGCCTGCCCATTCTTTTTTCTTGTTGCACATCCTGCTTGATCTCCAATGAAGGATTATCTATGATATGTTTATAGTAACTGTAATTTTAACAAACCAGCATCTTCAGTATTCACGTGAGGTGACATCCTTTAAATGCACACTTTCAGTTATCACTAACATGACAAAAATAATCTGTTATATTTTCTGTAGCCTGCAGTGAAGTATTAAAGCTTATTTTATGTAAAAACTTGCTGAAAATCAAGTTGACAGCTTTTTTACACTTATGATGTTTCTTTACAGAATCTTCTTCAGCAAGTCTTTGGTTTGTAGGAGTATTTGTTTCTCTTTGACAAGATTCCTTTCTTCAGCTCATCACAAAGCAACTTATGCAGCCTCAGGTATTTTCCCTTGTATGCTACCATTCTAGTCCTGGTCTAAATTTGCAGGGAACATAGGTTACAAGTCCTTGTCATGGAAAGTCAGGAGTAAGAAGCTATTCAGTTTAGGCAATGCTTGCTGGTTGAGTCTCTCAGGAGGCAGAAAGCGGAACCACAGTTAGAGGTGGGCTCAGCTGACAAACATCTGTGCCAACCAATAGGATCTCAAAGTATTGAAGGATTCCATATGCAGATGATGCAAAATGACTAGTGTAAAAAAAAAAAAAAATTTCCCACTGGATTCTCTTCCTAGCGATCAGGAACAAGCCCTCTAGGGTCAAGAAGGAAATTCACAAGCCCAGGGCTGGAATGTTAATAGCTGCAGCACTTCCAGCAAGAGTGGCAGTAATCAGCGACATCCTTCTTAGTGGTTTGAAGGCATCCAACTGCCAAAGTCATGATGTCCAGAGAGTGCTGCCGCCTGCTGAATGATAGAATTAAAGAAATTATGGAGAGGCTGCTTAGGCTCATCAGTTTGCCTTCTCATGCTGGCAGTGACGAAGCTACCCGATATGAACCTAAGCAGATGTGAACACGGGCACATTTGCTACTTTCGTTGTTCCCCCTAATCAAGAGTAAAGGCCCAAGTGGGAACAGGTAAATCCTGTAAACAGATGGCTATGCAAGCACTGTAACTAGGAGTGCTTTGATTTTCTTGACTATAGAATAGTTTCCAAGACAGGGCTGCTTAATCTTCCTGACAAAGAAAGGAAAGAAGATCTTTGGGAAAGGACTTGCGACCAGGTGTATTAAGCATTTTTTCCTCAACAGACATAAAATGAGAAACATTCTGGCCCTTTAGTAAGGAAATCTCAATAGGAGAAGGTAAGAAACTCAACTGTATGAGCAAGCAAATCTGAATAAAAAAATACTAGAGGCTGAGGAAGACACGGATAATCATAAAAAGGGAAAATGTACAAGATGAAATTAGTTGGGCTCTCTGAAAAGAAATGCAAGAAGTATTGGGAATAATCAGGAAGAATGGAAAGTCCTAGTTCACACTGAAAATTATGACTAACAGCATAATAGACTTGGGACAGTTTGTCTGACTGAAATATTGGTCCAATAGAAGAGATCATTTATGAACACACGAAGAACAGGGATAGAGTGTTGCTTTATAAGTTAAAGACTATGTACTTGCTCCAGGATCCAGAACAATATGAGAATATAACCTGTGAAAAGTGCACTACGCAGATCATCTGGGTTCTATTTATAAAAACAGTTTCTGTACCTCAAGCTGGCATGGCTGTATGTCTCTATCTCACAACAGCAACACCTAATGGCTACACACATGGTGCACATGTTTTGGGTTCCAGAGGGAGTCATAATCTGTGGCCATGACTAGGCTAGACAGAAAGACAGATGGGATGCTACAAAAAAAAAAAAAAGAAAAAAAAGGGGAAATTCATAGAAACTAAGAATATGTTGGCAGATAACAGACCATAATGCCCATTTAGTCTACCCAATTTACTTCCTGTTGCAATACCAGAGGCTCTAGTTGATTTTTGCTCTTACCATTATTTCCTCTGTGGTTATTTTCATGCCTTTGTGAATTATGTTACTGTTTTAACTTCCATCACCTCCATTGGGAGATAGTTCAGTGCATCCATCATAGAACCTCATGTAGTTGCAAATGCATATGGTGCCGTAGACCAATAGAGGCCAGTTCCAAACTAGCTGGAATCCCAAAGGAGCAGGAGAAAACTATGGAGCGAAAAATACTCATAGTTGGAAAAATATCTGAGTGAAGGTAAAAGGAGAAAAGTACAAGGGAAATATCATATGAAGGGACTACCATAGCAATAATCCAAGTCACATCATGATACTTACGAGATTTTCAATTATCTGCACAGAAAACAATTTGGTAAGTCACAATCTCTCAAACAAGTTCTTGAAAGATGTTCGTGACAACGTTTGGCACAGAAATTGGAAATTTAAATCACGCAAAGCTCTTCAAGTCTTGATCCTAATCAATTGGGAGGAATTTTTCAGAACCTAAAAGGTGAAATACAGAAACATAAAATATGACAGCAGATAAGATCCTACCCAGTTTTCTTCTTACTATAGGTAAAAGTGATCACGAGTTAAAAAAAAAAAAGTTAAAATAAATTTCGAGAATTGCTTGGCATAATCTTCTGGAAAGCAAATAGGAGAAGAGTGCAGGAGTGCTTGCTTTTCCTAAAAGACAGCATGAAGAACACCAACCATTACATAAGATATGAAGTATATCAAAATATGAAACAGACTAAATCAGAAATTTTATAAAGATCTGAAACAATCAGAAATCTCACAAAAAATAGAGAATGGGCCAAATTACTAAAAACGTGTATAGAAAAAATAGGAAGGAGGAGAAAATTTTAAACAATTAAGGCACACAATTATATATAGAGAATATATAGAGGGCGAGAAAATATAGTTTTACAATTTTATCTTTTATTACAATTTATTATATCAATTTTTAAACAAACTTTTGCAAAAGACAAAAGAATAAAAAATAGCCAAGGAAAATGCAGATTCACATTTTCATTAAAAACCTCTCTTCCACAAATCACAACATATCCAGCACTCAAACACATTACATATTTAACGCACACCCACATACATACATTCTACATTTTAACAGAGAAAAATAGAAAAATGTGTAGATACCCAGAAAATTCCCAACAGAGGCCCCTGTTTCGCTGTAAGGTAGCTTCTTCAGGGGGATTTCTCAAAATAAATTTAAAAAAATCCCAAGTGCTATTTTCTTAAATTCATTATTCAGATGCAATCCTCAGAAGGAGGAGATATAAACCCTTCAACAAATTTCAGCAAGACCATGTAAAATTTCACCTCATATGAAACCACAATAAAGTTGCCAATTCTAATAGCAAATTTTATAGGTACAAGATTAATGCATGTGCACCAACCTGTTCAATATTCAATCCTGTTGAAACAACTATAAATTCGAAGATTGCACAGCAAGCCCTGCTTGTCTTGCTCTGTCAAAAACAATTCAATATTCAACTGCCGTTAGTAATAAGTTAGAGATTCTAACCTCTGGAAGTGCCAAAGTCTCCTCAAACATAGCCCAATGAAGTTTCACCAGACACAGCCGGTCAGTTTAGTAAAACGTGATCAATATACAATATATCTCAAAAGAACAAAACAATGAGGCTGGTCTCTGTTGATGTTTTTCTGGGTATCTACTCATTTTTCTCTGTTCTACTGTAGAATGCATACATAAGAACATAAGAACATGCCATACTGGGTCAGACCAAGGGTCCATCAAGCCCAGCATCCTGTTTCCAACAGTGGCTAATCCAAGTCACAAGTACCCGGCAAGTACCTAAACATTAAATAGATATCAAGCTACTATTCCTTATTGATTAATAGCAGTTTATGGACTTTTTCCTCAAGGAACTTATCCAAACATTTTAAAACCCAGTTACTCTTAACTGCAGTAACCACAGCCTTTGGCAATGAATTCCAGAGCTTAACTATGCGCTAAGTGAAAAAGAATTTTCTTTGACCCGTCCCAAATGAGCTATTTGCTAACCTCATGGAGCGCTCCCCAGTCCCTCCACTCTCCGAGAACGCAAACAACGGATTCACATTAACCTGTGCAAGCCCTTTCATGATTTTGTAGACCTCTATCATATCCTTCCCTCAGTCATCTCCTCTCCAAACTGAATAGCCCTAACCTCTTTAGCCTTTCCTCATAAGGGAGCCACTACATGCCTCCCCACTTTGGTCAGCCTTCTCTGCACCCTCTACAGTGCAACCACATGCCCCCTGAGATATGAATGTGGGTGTGCATTAAGTAAGCAATTGGGTAGATTTTAAAAGCCCTGCGTGCATAAATCCTGCTGGATTTACGCGCGTGCCGGCACGCCTATTTTGCATAGGCCGCCGGCGCGCGCAAAGCCCTGGGATGCGCGTAAATCCCGGGGCTTCGTAAAATGGGCGGGAGGGGGAATGTCCAGGGTCAGTGGGCAGTCCAAGGGCGTGGCGATGGTTCGGGGGTAGGCCAGGAGGGCGGTCCTGAGTCCCCGGCACTGCGGCCTGTGCCAGAGGATGGCAAGGTGGCGCGCGGGGGATTTAGTTAGGGCTGAGGGGTGGGTTAGATAGGGGAAGGGAGTGGAAGGTGGGAGGACGCGGAGGGAACGGAGGCAGGCTGTGCGGTTCAGCATGCGCAGGCTGCCGATTTTGCGCAGCCTTGCGCGCGCCAACCCGATTTTATAAGATACGCGTGTATCTTATAAAATCCGGCGTACTTTTGCTTGTGCCGGTTGCGTGAACAAACGTACGCGAGGTTTTCAGTGAAAATGTGAATCTGTGTTTCCCTTGGCTATTTTTTGTTCTGTCTTTTGCAAAAAAAAATGTTTATTTAAAAATTGATGTAAAAATTGCAATAAAAGTTAACATTGTAAAACTATATTTTCTCCCTCTCTATATATTCTTTATGTATTCTTAGCTTTATGGGGAATGTATCCATTATACCTTCTTTCTTTTACACAACTATATGTACCTAGTAAGGAACATTATGGGCAACAGAATAAAATGTAATAAATGCTTTAAAAGTAAGAACACAGCCAAGAAAAGTGAAAGGGGTAGGAAGATAATATTGAAATGCAAAGTTGCTTAACTGTAACAGGTGTCCTCAGAAGACAAATGATGTCATCTGATGTAGCACCGTGTTAGAGATTACTTAAAAGCTTCTAGAAACTTTTAACTTGGTCAATGGAGCATATGTATCCTGATCTATGCCAGCTTATCACACGGATCCTCCTCAGTCTGTATGATAGATAAAAGACTCACTACTAGAATCACAGACCTTGAATCACTTATACTTTGGGATGGACCGTTGGTAAATACTGACTCACAATCACAAAGAATACCAATGTGCCCAAAACATTTACTCCATTCACCAAGAACCTATGGAATAAGTGATCTTTTTACTAGGCTTCATTGACCATCATAATAGGCTTCATCGTATAGCATGGTTAAAAGGAGCACAACACATATGGCAGTAAATGGGATACTTTGCATATTGAAAAATACAAAAAAATGTACCTGTATTGACCAATGATTAAATATAAGGCGGAGTGGGAAAGTGAAACCATGCTATACGATGAAGCCTATTATGATGGTCAATGAAGCCTAGTAAAAAGATCACTTATTCCATAGGTTCTTGGTGAATGGAGTAAATGTTTTGGGCACATTGGTATTCTTTGCGATTGTGATAGATAAAAGAAACATGGAGAATCAGCTCCGGAGGTTTCATAAGGACTTGCATCCTGCTGTTCTTGGAGACAGTTGAATTCTGCAACTCAAAAGAGATTCCGCAGGACAGACTTAGCAAAATCTACTGTCATGTCAGGAGTTTCTGTCCAAGTAGTAGTTAGCTGAGAATGTGTGTAGAGAGCTCCATGTTGCAGATCTCCATAGAGGCCAATCTTAAGTAGGCTATCAACACTACCATGACCCTAACACTTTGAGCTTTGACATACCCTACCAGATTTAGCCCTGCATAAGCATAAAAGAAAGAGATGCAATCTGCTAGCCAGTTAGAAAGGGGGTGCTTGGCAACTGTAGTTGCAGGTTTGTTCGGAGTTAAAGGTAACAAAAAGCTGGGTGGACTTTCTAAGGGCTTCAGTCTGCTTCAGAAAGAAGGCCAAGGCTCTCTTGCAATCCAAATTGTGCAATGCTTGTTCTCCCTTGTGGACATGTGTTCTGTGAAAAATAGAGGGAGGACTATTGACTAATTAAGGTAGAAGTCCATTACCTTAGGCAGGAACTTAGGATGTATGTGCAGAACCACCCTGTAGTCAAAAAGCTTAGTATAAGGTGGATAAGTCACTAAGTCTTGGAGCTCACCGATTCTGCCTCAAAGTGGCTGCAGCCAGAAATATGATATTCCAAAGTTACAAACTTCATCTCACAGGAGTCTAGTGGCTCAAAGCAGCTTTCATCAGCTGGGTCAATACCAAACTCTCATGAAATAGCTGAAGGCTTCAACTTAAGCAAGCCCTGCATAAACCAAATAACTAACGATTGTTCAGAGATGGGTTTACCTTCTACATGGTGGTAAGTGCTATTTGCAGTGAGATGAACCCTAACTGGGTGAGGCTTCAGACTAAATTCCAACAGATGTAGAAGATAATCAAGCAGTTTTGTGTAGAGCAGGAGACAAGGTCTATGGCCTTTCCCTTACATTAAAAAGCAAACCTCCACTTCAAACCATAGGATTTCCTCATAAATCCTTCCTTGAGACAGAACAATTGGGCCGATGCAATACAGTGCGCTCAGCCGAGCGTCCTGTATAACCAGCAGTCGGATGCGGGTTAAATAGGCACTAATCCACTCCCTAATGCAATAGGGGGATTAGCACCTATTTAATGTGCGTTCAACGTGGAGTGAATGAGATAGTGCTCATCACATGCAAATGCATGTGAATGAGGCTATTACTCATTCACTCCATATGCAAAAAAATAAATGTGTGTCCTTAACGCCTCCTTGCTAGCGCGACCCCCTAATTTGCCTATTGCATGGCGCCCACCTTGCAGGCATGTTGTGTTCGTTAAGAAAGCGGGCTTGAAAAGTCAGCGCCTGCTTTCTGCGAAAATTATTACATCAGCCCCAATATGAGACATCTTCAGAGAGAATCAGGGGTTGAGTAGCTACCCTCAACATCTAGGCTGATAGAGCTTGGGAGACAATATTGGAATGATGCAATGATGAAAATTCCCCAATCTGATTGGATTCCTGACTGACAACTCCTGTAAGAGGAAAACAAATCTTTTTTGGCTAATAGGGGCTATGAGGATCATAGCTCCATGATTTCTTCTGAATTTCATTAAAGTCTTTGTCACCAGAGGAATTGGAGGCCAAGCACACAGAAGACCCTATCTACAATCTAGGGAGAATGCATTAGAGGCTAGTTAGCCTTGTGTCCCTCTTCTGGAGCAGAAGTTCAGGACCTTTCTGTTCAGAGAAGATGCAAACAGATCTACCACAGGTATCACCCACTCGCAAAATATCGTTTGCTACTCCCCTATCCAGGGACCATTTGTGAGGTTCCAGGACCTGACTCATCTGTCTGCCAGGACAGTCTCCTCACTCACTAGAAGGGAGGCCCTGAGGACATTCTTTGAGAAATGACCCAGTCACACATCCAGACAGCTTCCTGACACAGGAGGTACATCCATTTCTTCCCCACTCCCCTGCTTGTTGATGCATATCACTACCCAAATGTCTGTTTTTAATGAGGTCAATTTTATTGGAGAATCAATCCCTTAAAGCTCTTAGAGCATATTTTATCACCCTTATCTCTAGGAAATGTATCCAATGACATTTCTCATTATAGATCCTAGTTGTGGAATGACTCTAGATGAGCTCTTAATCTCAGATTAAATGCATCTGTGGTTAGGACAATTTGCAATGTAGGAATCTAGAATATGCCTTTTGCCAGACTGGAACAAGTCAGCTACTAGGACATGGAGTCTCTGAGAAGCTGGTTGACATGGATGCTGTGCCAGACAGCCTGAGTGGCCCAAGTCCAATGTGATGATAAATTCACTAAGGCTCTTTTCATAAGATGACATGTTAAAACATGTACTGTTATTGGCATGAGGCCCAACAATCTCATCATGTCCTATGCTGTCGTCCCCTGACTCATTATCCCTTTCACTGTGGACTTCAGTATGATGATCCTTTTCTGTGGGAGGAAGGTTTTAAGCTGAGTCATGGCTAGCAGAACTCCTATAAATTTCAACTGAGATGACAGGTTCAAATTGGATTTGAGATAGTCGACTAAATCTAGCAATTCCAACATCCAAATAGCTTTGCTCATTGATTCTGCAGGACCTCCTTGTTATGTGTTTGACCAGCCAATTGTCCAGGTAGGGGAATACATACAGCCACAATCTGAATAGATGCACAGCCACCAATGCATGCCACTTTGTAAACACCCATGATCCTGACATGAAGCTGAAAAGCAACATACTATATTGGAGATGGTGTTTCCCTACTACAAATTCCTACTGAGATACTTCCTGTGATCTGGAAAAAAAAATCTGTGTGGGTGAAAGCATCGTTTAGATCCAGTGAGCAGTCAGTCCCCTTTTTCTAGACACACGTCTCCTTGAAGAACTCAAAATCTTTCCCAGGTTTTAGCTGGGATGCTGGCTGTGGCTTTTATGCCCTTTGTTGTCTGGATGTCCCTCCTGTTAATGGGGACAAGGTGGGGTGGGGGGTAGTGGAAGATAACATCTCTTTGGTGTATAGAAAGACCTACTCAGCACCCCTCTGGTACATTAAGGGTGTGGATTGGGACTGGATCTGGTTAGCAGACAAGGTCTCAGAGACGGCAGCAATTGGTTATTGGGATCTAGACCCCAATAAACTTCTGCACCTCAGTGAAGTTTTCTCCTCCAATGTGCTGTAAGTTACGTCAATGCACCTACAGGAATCAGCTTCTGTTGCCCTCTGCCAGATACTTCATTAGCCTCCAGCAAAGGTTAGATGTCTGTCTGCACGAACACCAATGCTTGTCATCTTATGATCCAAAATCTCTTGGATCCTTCTATCCTGCTCCTCCTTGAAAACCACTGATGCCAATATGGCCTGGGATGCAGGAGGAGAGATTACATCTTCCAGGGACACCAGAGGTGGATCAATAACTAACATCTGAATCCCTGGCAGCTGTTTGTGATACCCAAGATTGTTGTGAAGATGAGCTCTCCTCCCTATGGGAATGCTTCAAGAGATTCAAGGCAGCTGCCAAAATGTCCCCCCTCCCAGCACTGTACATTGATGGAGACCAATGTTGATACTTCTTGGCCTGCACCTGATGCAGGTCATTAGAGCTCTGTGATGCCAGCACAAAAAAAAACAAAAAGAAAAAAAAAAAACAGAACCCTGCACTTTCTTCAGTTGTGAGGAATTAGACAATAGCATATCTCCCAGATCCTTCCTGGTACTTGATGTTGAGAAGGATTGATGTCTTCCTTATGTCAATGCACTGCCAGCATTCAGTGTAGTTTTTGAGTTCCATGAGATTGATGCTTCTGATGCCAATGTGCCAGACTTAATTCTCACGAAGAGCTTTTTCATTAGCTCCAGCTGGGAACATAATCTTCTAGGGGTCATTCCCAGGCAAAGCACACATCTATCATGGGAATCATGACAGACATGATACATTTGCACCATGGGGCACTTATTGAAGCTGCTGGTCTTCTTTTTCTGGGGCATCAGACAAAAAATTAACAAGATAAAATCAAATGGCTAGATGTTAAAGGGAAAACTGCAACTGATGCCACTTGATGCACTTATATCGATGCACAATGTGGCTGGCAAAAAAATTAAGGAAACTTTGAAAACAGCCGAAAAACCTACCTCAAGAGGCTGGAAGGGTGAGAAAACAATCAGCCACAAGGCTCTGCAAAAAAATAGCTCCTGACTTCAGGACAGCTTTCCAGGAAAAAACAGAAAGAGTACTGCGATTAAAGAGTTCCATGGTAAAACTGAAGCTAAGGGCCCCCCTGCAATGTAATGATGTGGGTTGGGCCACACATTCTCCGCTGAGCATTCTAAAAGCTTCTAGAAGCTTTTAAGTAATCTTCCCGCACTGGGCTTCATCACATGACATCACCCGTATGTGAGGATTTGGCATCCTGTCTGTCCTCTGAAATGCATTTGTTTTTACTTTAGTCTTTACAAAACAAAAAAATTCACAAGTGACCAGATAATTAAAATATTTAGCATCAATAAAGAGGTACAGCAACTCATGTTAAAACAAAGAAAGAAAATATAAAATAAACATCTTCAGATTTTCAGTTTCTGATAACTTCAGCCAAATCTTCAAAATCCTAGAATGCATGGTTTTTCCATCACTGGAATTATCTCACAGACATACAAGGTAGCAGATAACTGGAATGGGCAATTGTGTAAAAAGAATAAGGGGAAATTTAAGGGAAATATAGACCAGTCAGCTTCACTTTTATCCTGAAACATTACTGCAGGAAAATCAATTTGTAAGCACCCAGATAACAAGATGCTACAAAACACTTAATTTTTTTTTTTAATGTTCTCACAATTTCCTCCTGCTCCTTTGGGCTTCAAGCTCAATCAGAACCAGGAAAACAATGCCATGAGACTTAATTTGCAATTATCTGGGGAGGGGTCCCAATCTTTTTTTTTATTATTCCCATCTTACCTCCCCATCTAGCCCAACCACATGAATTTGGATCTGGCCAGGTATCGCCATGCTGGGGCTGTAAATGTTACCTCCATCCCATCCCTAGCCCCAGTCAGCCTGAACAGCAGAAGCCACTAATCAAACCCAGGTCTCCTGCATGGCTTCTGCACCACCAGGTAGCTCAATGCACATTTAAAAACAAATCTTGTCCAATTTTCTTCTAAAACAAAGCAATCAAGTCTCTGTGATGTTATATACCTTGTCTTTGGTATACATTAGGTGCTCAAGATCTTTAGGGGCAGATTTTAAAATGTATGCATGCGGCCTACATTTGTGCGCGCTACCCAACAGCCGCACGCATGTTATAAAATCAGGGGTCGGTGCGTGCAAGGGGGTGCACACTGGTTTGCATGCGCCGAGCCCTCGGGGAGACCAGCTGACTTTCCCCGTTCCCTCCAAGGCCGTTCCCCCCCCCCCCCCAAAGAACCCCCTTCCCGTTCCTATGTCGTGGAAGTTACGCCTGCACAGCGGCCCTGCAGAGGCCTTTGGCCATGCCCCTATCCCGCCCCTGGACCGCCCCACCCATTGTTTCAAGCCCTGGGACTTACACGCGTCCTGGGGCTTTACGCGCGCTGCTGGGCCTTTTGAAAATAAGCCAACGCGCATAAGTCTTTTAAAATCTGCCCCTTAGTTTTTAGCAATACTGGGTCTGCAAAATGTGCTTTCTTCTGAAGAATCTGCTTTCTGCTACAAGTCTCATTCAAGTACTCATTAAAACATTTTTGCATGAGGCTCAGCATTTTTTGGAAACTGTTTCAGAGAGGTTTGACATGGATATAAAGACAATGAGCAAAGACCAATCATTACCACTTTAATGAAATGCAAAAATCATGGTCTCTCTGAAAAAGCTATGTCCCCGAAAGAAAGTAAAGAATTTTAAAAACTATTTTTCTTTTGAGTGTTTAATATGTATATATGATTTGAGTATTGGAATTCTGAAGAACAAATGTGGACTGTTCATTTCAACAGAAGCAACCTCCCCTCAACCACCATTTTATCTCGGACAGTATAGAGGTAATTTTCAAAGGAGTTAGCATGTGTAAGTGTAACATTATCACAGGAATTTTCAAAAGCCATTTAAGCGCATAAAGTGTACTAACACACGTATAATCTATGGACAATGTAATGGCATATATTGTAGCAATTTTCAAAAGCCCATTTACACAGGTAACGTGCATTTACATGTGTAAACCCCAGTTTTATGCGAGTAAGTCCTTTTGAAAGTTACCCGTTTTATGAGAGAGATCCAATGAAATTTCTCACAGTTACATAAAAAGTTGATTAGAACATGTTTTAAAATGCCTAATTAGTAAAAGAAACATTTGTTTCTAATGCACGAGTTTTCACTTTGTAAACAATGTAAGTATGCTGTAGAACTTTTACATTTAAGCCAAACAATTCCATGTGCTTTGCCACAGAATCTACCCTCAGACTGCCCCAGAAAAGCAGCCTTGGATATACTCAGACTAGGGAAATAATATAACAAATTGGAGGAATGGTTAAATTCAAAGAGGAGAAATACAAAGTACTACATTTAGAAAAGCACAAACAAATGTATATACCAGATGGGGAGTGCCTGGTTAGGGAGTAGTAGTACTGCTGAAAATTCTGGGGATTTTAGTAGAGCACAAACTAAATAGGAGTCAGCAGTGCACTACAATTACTTTAAAAACAAAACACTAGAATGGGAAAATTGGACAGCACAAACTAGATAATTCCATTCTACTTGATATTGCTTAATGACTTTGTTAAAGTACAAGGTACTGTTCTGGGACCCCATACTTCAAGAATAGGGAAATTATGGAGAACATCCAGAAGAGAGAAACAAAAATGACAGATCTAGGTAATATGGCCTGTAGGGAAAGGTGGAAAGAGTTTTGTTTATTTAGCCTTGAAGAATGAATGACTTGATAATCTTTATGCAAGACAACAAGAACAGTGCTTTATTATTCTCCAGTTAGGAAAGGACAAATTGAACTGGGCTTATACTGCAGCAGGGAAGATTTAGGTTAGATGTTAGGAAGAACTTTCTAACTGTAGCAGTAGTCAAGTACTAGAACAAGATATCTAGGGAAGTGGTGGAATCTCCATCACTGAAGGCTTATAAACATAAATTAGAAAAACATTTGCCCAGAATGATAATAGGTACACTGGATCCTTGCCTCAAGGCATGCAGATGGACTAAAAGGCTTAAGTCCTTTCCAGCCCTAACTTTACATGATTCTATAACATTGGTCAATCTTCCCCTAGGGACTGGGAATTCTACTATAGCACCACTCAAAGACCCCATTAACCTGAACAAGAATCAAGCTCAGCTGGTAGTGCAGGCAGATGTACATTTTATGCAGACCAGGAATAAGTCACGCAGCAGCATATCACACCAAGGAGTGATGAGGTATTCCTCTCAGCTCTAACAAAGCTGGCTCAGGCTTCAAGAGTAAGTTAGCATGTGTAGACTGGCACACAGAGGCGATATCCCATCCTCTCAGCCACAGGATGACATAATGGAGCCTGAGTTCTAAAAGGAGGCTATGAGAAAGGAATTGCATGGAAAAAAAAAAAAAAAGGGATCCATATAGCCAACTGCATATGGTATCAAAAGGGGTCTACTATCAGATCCCCAAATATGATAAATGCTGTATGCTGGACTCCTTGTGGAGAATAAAACACAGGGTTGCTGACTCAGCACAAGGCAGGAGACCTGAATAGCTTGGACTGAGGTAGGCAGTGGCTGGCATAATGCAAAAAAAAAAAGGAAACTAGGAATATAGGGCTACTTAAACTACAGTTGCAGCAATCCAGCAGAGCCCCACTGCCCTCGCTTTCTTCTGGTGTTTATAGAGGGCTGGACTCTTCCCTGTATGGGCTTCCTGTGTACAACTTGGCATCATTTGGTACCTGTGTAAGGAACCTGGATATTGTGAGTGGCTCGATGTTTGGTGAGATTATGTTTTTGACTGTAGGTTTCTCCACATTCAGTGCAAGTGTAAGGCCTGAGCCCTGCGTGTGTCCCTTGGTGGCGAATGAGCCCCGAGTAGGCGCTGAAGTTTTTCTCACACTGGGAGCACTGATAAGGTCTCTCTCCGGTGTGGATTCTCTGGTGCTTGATCAAGACTGAATTGTACATGAAGCTTTTCTCGCACTCGCTACATTTGTATGGCCGCTCTCCAGTGTGAGTTCTCTGATGCTGGATTAAATTCCATTTCTGCGTGAAGCTTTTCTCACACTCCGTGCACTTGTAGGACCTCCCACCCGTGTGGGTTCTCCTGTGCTTCATGAGCCCTGCCCTGTCACGGAAGCCCTTGCCACACACTGCACAGAGACACGGCCTGTCCCCTTTCCGATTTTTCTCCTGTTGAAGCAAGTAAGCCATGGCACTGGTCCTCTGCTCATACTCGTTGCAGGGGTAGGGTCTTTCTCCTATATAGGGTCCTTGCTGGACAATGAGACTCTGCAGTATGCTGAAACCTCTTTCCTGCCCAGATTTATCCACCCTGTAACCGAAAGGCTTCCCCCGATGCCATGCAGACCTCTTTTTCTGGGATGACACCTCTGGCAATTTTGAATTTCCAAGACATTCTTCCAGCTGTGACTTTCTAGTGTTCTTGGCTATTTCATCCTCTGTTGAAGGAAAATGAGAATATAGTTTATTTCACTTTGGTTAAATGACAATTGTTTGACCCATAGCTAAATTTTGAGATGGTTGCGTCCATCAACAATAAAGTCATTTAAAAGGCAAAGACAGCTTTTTAAGGGTACACACAATAGTGCTATTAATTCTCTGATGCCTAAAAAAGCAATCAGCACAATACAGATAAATTCAAACAAAGTATGATAAATCCTCTAGGAAATATAAGAGCAATTAATATAGGAGTCTGTGAATACAGCAAGTGTGATGAATCAACCAATTTTGGGTAAAAAGAAAAAAAAAAAAAAGAACTGGCTTTCAAAATCAGAATGGATTTTTACACAGAAGAGATTTCTCAGCCAAGAGGGAATCTCTCAGCTATCCTATCCCAGTCATTCATATATTAAAGACTAGCCGTTAAGCCCATAACACGGGCTACATTAACATTTTTTTTCAGTCCATTTCCTTACCCCTCATTCTTCCCTCCCTCCCCCCTCATTCTCCCTCCCCCTCTAGTCTCCTTCCCCCATCCTCTCTCATTCTCCCCTCCCCCCTCATTTTCCCTCACCCTCTCCTCCCTCCCCCCTCCCCTCAGTCACTCTCTCCTCCTTCCCCTCAATCACTCCCCCTCTCTCGATCCCCTCCCCTCATTCACAACCCTTTTGGATGGCGCAGACGGAAGATCTCTGGGGGAGGTCCGTCCCTCCCTCCCTCCCTCGCGCGCGCCGCCGCTACTGCTCCTTGCCGCGCCATTTTTGTTACAGGCAAGCTCTGACCGAAGTGCTGCTCGCGCATGTGCGATAGAGTTGCTCTCTACTGCGCATTTGCGGCACGTCTGTCAAGCTTCATTTATCTAGTAGATGATTCCTCAGGTCTTAAAAGGAGCTATTCTGAAAGAATTAATCAGATTGTACACAGGAACAATTAAGGTTACGGCACATACTTGCATGCAATTCGACTACTATAAATTTTTAAGTATACAAAGAGCCCATGCAACTATAATTCAGACAAATAAAATGCTGTTTGTTGACTAAGTGTACATGCATACAAAAGACAGAGCATACTGAAAAAGCAGCATATGTATTTCACATTTTCAGAATGTAGCATGTAGTATGCGTGTGGGCATATGAGCCAATGATTAAGTAGATAAGAGTAAGCTCACTTTTTTCTTCTTTGACTTGGTGGATAGTTGTGTAGAGTTTAGTGTTTTGTATGTTCTTACAATTTCTTCTCATGTGTATGGGGAGGAGGCAGATGCATCAGAGAAACAGTTTACAGTAGCAGGATCAGCTACCACCCAGGAAAAAGATCTAGGCATCATAGTAGATAATACTTTAAAATCGTCGGCTCAGTGTGCTGCAGCAGTCAAAAAAGCAAGTAGAATGTTAGGAATTATTAAGAAGGGAATGGTTAATAGAATGGAAAATGTCATAATGCCTCTATATCGCTCCATGGTGAGACCACACCTTGAATACAGTGTACAATTCTGGTCACCGCATCTCAAAAAAGATATAGTTGCGATGGAGAAGGTACAGAGAAGGGCAACCAAAATGATAAAGGGGATGGAACAGCTTCCCTATGAGGAAAGGCTGAAGAGGTTAGGGCTGTTCAGCTTGGAGAAGAGATGGCTGAGGGGGGATATGATAGAGGTCTTTAAGATCATGAGAGGTCTCGAACGAGTAGATGTGACTCGGTTATTTTCACTTTCGAATAATAGAAGGACTAGGGGGCATTCCATGAAGTTAGCAAGTAGCACATTTAGGATTAATCGGAGAAAATTCTTTTTCACTCAACGCACAATAAAGCTCTGGAATTTGTTGCCAGAGGATGTGGTTAGTGCAGTTAGTGTAGCTGGGTTCAAAAAAGGTTTGGATAAGTTCTTGGAGGAGAAGTCCATTAATGGCTATTAATCAATTTTACTTAGGGAATAGCCACTGCTATTAATTGCATCAGTAGCATGGGATCTTCTTAGTGTTTGGGTAATTGCCAGGTTCTTGTGGCCTGGTTTTGGCCTCTGTTGGAAACAGGATGCTGGGCTTGATGGACCCCTTGGTCTGACCCAGCATGGCAATTTCTAATGTTCTTATGTTTTTGGATTTATCTGATGAACACGCATTTGGCAAACTATTTTACATCTCTGGCAAGAGTTAAAGGGAAATTTAGAGAAGCCATGCAAGAGTAAATCCTTTTGGATTTATTATCAGCTTCTGACAAAACTGACCATATCATCTTTGCAAGTCATTTAGCACCTTTTGTTGTCGAAAGACTAGTCTTCTCCTAGCATAAGTCCTTTTTAGAGCGTGGGACCCATCAAAGTTTTTTTTGGAGACTGTGCTGCTTTCCCTCATATATTATTGTATGGGCTCACTTAGGGATCCTTATTTTCTACCTTACTTAACCTGTATTTAAGATCACTAACAGATGTGATACCATCTATAGGGCTTCAATTTCATGCTTTCACAGATGATGTACAGTTATTTTACACTGGGGAACAATTTTTAACATAATTCCTGTTGATTCGATTTTTCAGCTGTTTTAGACTTAATAGGCACGCTGATTTCAAAACTGCAGTTAGTTTTTTTCTATCACGTCAAGTTTTTTCTCTACAGCCTATCTTCGGCCTGGATTTATCAAAATGCACTAAATTTGTTAAAGCTTTGCCAACTGAAGGAGACTGTTTCAAGTATCTCATTTTGGCATTTCCTACCCTATCATTTGAAAAGATAAAGGCCGCTGTGTTTGACGGTCCACAGATTCGGCAGCTCATTAAAGATGAACATTTCATTGGGACAATGTCAGAACTCCAAAAGAATGCTTGGTTGTCATTCAAAAACCTTTTCAAGGACTTTCTTGGAAATACATGAGTACAGAATTACACCGCAATTGTCCAGAAACTCTTGGAGAGCTTCAAGATGCTTCGTTGCAACATGAGCATCAAGGTGCATTTTCTGCATAGCTATCTTGCTGACTTCCCGAAAAACCTTGGTGCAGTCAGTGATGAGCAAGGTGAACAATTCCACCAAGATCTGAAGGTCATGGAGGCACGGTATCAGGGTAGATGGGATATACATATGATGGCTGACTATTGTTGGAGCATCAGGCGAGATTGTCCACAGATTGAACACTGCCGGAAAAGCCATAAGCGTAAATTTTTACCTTAATATGTATGTTTGGCAGCAGAACTTTACTACTTGTACACAATTTGACTTACAGTAACAATATATAGCCTGTGTATGAATCAAATAACTAAATAAACAGTATTTTCAGGTAATTTTTTCTTTTATTTCCTTTGTATGTACATTCTGTATGATTTAGGGTCAAAGGGAGGGGTATCCTGTATCTTAAAAAGTTGATGTGAGAGAAAAACTGGGGTCATTTTTGGATTTAGATGTCAAAAGTTAGTCAAAAACAAATGTCAGATCTAACAACGAAAATTGTGTTCCTCTGTGTTATATGCTAAATCCAAATAGAAACTCTAACCTTAGACGTTTGGAAGGTTGTTTAGATACTACTAAGATGGGAAACAACAAGCTCCTGATGAATCTCTCTAAAGCGGAGATCTTGTATGTTGATAAATACTTTTTCCTTACCCTGTTCTCACATTGGATAATGAAATTCTGCCAGTGAAAGACAGGATAAGGAGTTTAGGGGTTTGTTAGATGCCAGATGAACCCTCACCTCAAAGAACACTTTTGTTTGTTTGCCTGCTATTCATTTGCTGAGTCGCATTTTGGATCAGTCAATTTTGGCAGTTTTGATTTAGGCCTTAGATTCCAGATTTGATTATTCTAACATCTTATACCTGAACCATCCAAAGAAAGAGATCAAAAAACCTCCAATTAGTCCAACATTAGCTTCTTACAGGCATGAAATATAGGAATCGTATAATGTCTGTAATAAAGTGGCTTCACTGATTATCAATAAATATGTGGATTAGGTTGTGCTGGTAGATATAATTTATCTGGATTTTCAGAAGGCGTTTGACAAAATCTCCCATGAGAGGCTTCTAAGAAAATTAAAAAGCCATGACATAGGAGGTAATCTACATTTGTGGATTACAAAAGACAGGAAACAGAGAGTAGGATTAAATGGTCAGTTTTCTTAGTAGACAGAAGTAAACAGTGGAGTGCCTCAGGGATCTGTACTTGGATCAATGCTTTAATATATTTACAAATGATCTGGAAAGGGAAAGGATGAGTGAGGTGATCAAATTTGCTAGATGACACAAAATTATTCAGAGTAGTTAAATCACAAGCAAATAGTGATAAATTGCAGGAGGACCTTGGAGACTGGAAGATTAGGCATCCAAATGGCAGATGAAATTTTATATGGACAAATGCAAGGTGATGTATATAGGGAAAATAACCCTTGCTGTAGTTACATGTTAGATTTCATGTTAGGAATTACCACCCAGGAAAAAGATTTTGGCATCATAGCAGGCAATGCATTGAAATTGTCTGCTCGGTATGCTGTAGCAGTAAAAAAAAAAAACAACAACAAAAAAACCAAATAATATTAGGAATTATTAGGAAGGGAATGGTGAAAAGCAAGTTTACTTACCGTAAACTGTGTTTTCCATAGATAGCTGATGAATTAGCCATGCTTTCTGGGTATGTCTTCTGTGCCACTAGGTGGCGGAGCTCTCTAAGTCTAGTAAAGTCTTTCAGCTAGGTGCTCCCTCTTGTATCTTCCCAGGTTTGCCTGAGGCTCCTCAGTCAGTATCAAAGCAAGTAGTGTGCTATGCCTGAACTGTCCGGGGAGGCGGGCGGGTCTGCATGGCTAATTCATCTGCTATCTACTGAAAACACCGTCTACGGTAAGCAAACTTGCTTTTTTCACAGAGATAAGCAGCTGAATTAGCCATGCTGTCTGGGAGTCCCCAGCTGATGTATTGAGCAGTTGATGTGAGTGTAGTTTATTTTGCTCAATATGGACAGTTCCTACGAAGACATTTTATGTAAGGAACATGTGCTCTTCTGTAGGATAGTCCGTCCCATGAGTGCATCATCCGCAGTTTGTTTGTCCAAACAGTAATGGGATGTGAAAGTATGTAACGATGAGCATCTTGCCGCTTTACAGATGTCGACGAGAGGTACTTCATGGAGGTGGGCAACTGAAGCCGCCATTGCACGCACTTGATTTGCCTTTGGAGTCGCAGATAGCATTTGCGAACGCTTGTGAAAGCAGAACTGTTTACAGTTGGATATCCAAGTAGATAAAGTTCACTTTGTCACTGGTCATCCTTGCGCGTTCGGGTTGAACGAAAGGAATATTTGTGAGGGTGGGTGCGCTGTTTGTAATAGGCAAGCACATGCTTACAGTCTAGTGTGGAGTTCTCTCTCATTGTCGTTCGCATGAGGTTTTGGGTGGAAGGTGGGTAAGGTGATGGTTTGGTTAATATGAAAACTGGAAATCACCTTTGGCAGAAAACTGGGATGAGTACGTACGGTCACTTTGTCATGGTGAAAGTGGAGATAAGGCGGGTAGTGAACTAAAGCTTGAAGCTCAGTAATCCGTCTTGCTGATGTTAAAGCAGTCAGGAAAAGTACCTTCCATGAAAGGTATCACAGAGGACATGTATTTAATGGTTCAAATGGTGGTAGCATCAATTGTTCAAGGATTATATTAATATCCCACGGAACTGGTGGTTTCTTTATTGGTGGACGTAGGTGTAACACTCCTTTCATAAACCTGGATATGAGAGAATGACATGAAATGGGTTCTCCATTCAAGGGATTCTGGTAAGCTGCTATAGAACTCAGGTGTACTTTGAGTGAGTACATCTGAGTGCTATAGCAGGCCTTCACTGTAGAGCAGGCCTTCACTGTAGAGAAGATGGAGGTAAGAGAGAAGGCTTTCTGTTGGACAGGAAAGAGGGTCCATACCGGTTGTTGAGCACCAGGAAGCTTAATCGGGACCATTTTATTTGGTAATTGAGTCTGGTCGAAGGTTTCCTCGGGACAGTAGTAGTCTTGTAGAGAAGGAGATATGTTTAAGTTCCAGTACACAAGCCTTTCAATCTCCATGCCGTGAGGTGTAGGGAGGAGTGAAGAGGATGCAGTAGCGATCCACTGTCCTGGGTAAGAAGTTGAGGGCTGTTGCCCAGGGGAATTGGGCCCGTGTATTGACAGTTGTATAAGGTAGCTGTACCACGGTTGTCTTGGCCATGCTGGCGCGATTAGGATCAGATTTGCGCCATCTTCGATGCATCTCTGGATTGTTCGAGAGATGAGCAGTATTGGAGGGAATGCATATAGTAGATTGTGAGACCAACTTATCAGGAAGGTTTGAGTGGGTACTAGATTTGACTTTTCGTAGTTGATTAAGAGACCTAGATTGTCCAGGCAAGATATAGTTCGAAGCAGATTCTCTCGTAAGAGAGCCTGATTTGGTGCTACTAGAAGCCAGTCGTCCAGATAAGGAAATATTTGCACCCCCTGACGAAGGAGGTGTGCCACCGCTACTGCTAGACATTTGGTGAAGACTCTGGGGGCAGAGGAAAGGCCGAATGGAAGAACCTTGTATTGGAAATGTTGGGTCGTCCGTCTGGAAACAGAGGTAACACCAGGAGTTGGGATGTATTGGTATGTGAGCATATGCATCCTTCAAATCCAGTGAACACATCCAATCCATGGGTCGTAGAAATGGAAGAATGGAATTGAGAGAAGTCATTTTGAACTTGTCGTTGTGGAGGTGTTTGTTGAGTGAACGTAGGTCCAAGATGGGGTGAAGTCCTCCCGACTTCTTGGGAATAAGGAAGTATTGTGAGTAGAACCCTTGATGAAATTGTGGGTGAGGCAATTTCTGAATGCACTTTTTCTGAAGAAGAATTTGGAGTTCCTGTAGGATAGGTTCTTGTGCACTGTTTGCCGTTTCTGAGGAACTAAGTGCGGGAGGGTTGGGAGGGATGAGAAATGGAGAGAGTAACCTTGTTCTATTATTGTGAGGACCCCTCGATCTAAAGTAATGTGTTTCCAGGCTGGAAGAAAATTGGATAATCTGCCCCCTACTGGAGGTGTCTGTGATGGTGGCAGCATGATTCCTAAAAACCTGGTTGGGTTTTCGCAGGTTGAGGGTCATCCTGTTGACGTGGCTGACGAGGGGCTCTAGCACGTTGGTGTGATGGTTGGTGCTGATAAGGATGTTGCCTTGATGGTTGATATGATTGAGGCTTGTAGTATGGGTAAGGTTTATAGCTTTTAAAAGTGGTTCTTCTGTATGGAGTAGAAGAGGAATATTGACACCGAGATGTGGATGGTTGGTGAGGGGATGTGAGCGAAAGAACTGCCGTCTTCTGTTCATTAAGCTTTGTCACCGTGTCAGTGAACTTATCCCCAAATAAGTTATCCGGGTGGCATGGTAGATTTGCTAATTTATCGTGAACATCGTCCCTTATTGCATTGGAACAGAGCCATGCCAGACGCCTTGCTGCTATGGCGTTAGCTGAAGTTTTGGAAGAGACATCAAACCTTTCGTAAACAGATCATTGCAGGTGTCTTAAACCTTCTTTGAGGTTATGGTACTGTACAGGCAAACTTGTGTCCTGAGTGCCCTGTTGGAGATGTGGCTTCAGCGCTTGTAAATTTTCAATAAGAAATTGCACTATATAGAATAGGTGGTTTTGTATACTGGCGTTCAGCATCCCAGATTGAAATTACTTTTTTGCAAAGTCATCAAGCGTTTTATTATCTTTGTTTGGCGGTGTATTCGAATGGAGTCTCGATTTATGAGCCCTCTGCATTGCCGACTCTACCACTACTGTGATGTGGGAGCTAGACTGTTGAATGGAAGGGGGGAGTCCTTCATTCTATATTTCAGGTCTATCTTGCGTGATGTTGGAGGAATGGATAGCGGGGTATCCCATGACTTCTCCATCAGCGCGGTCAATACCGAATGTTGCGGTAGCGCCACTGGTTCATTAGGAGTATCAAAAATCTTGAGAATTTGTAACATCTTTTGTGGTGGATCAGGGACTCTCCTTGTCTCCATATTGAGCATGTGACCCACCTTTTCTATAAACTGAGAATACGTAAGATCCTCTGGTGGAGAGGAGGCTCGGGGGGAACTTCCGCTGGATCAGATGGATAACCTGTTGATGAATTTGATGAAGAATCCGAGTGCGGAATATCTTCAACTGGCGGTCTTTAGGTGCTGGACCAGGGAGTGCGGAGTTCCCTGGAACAGTCAGTGATAGAGGAGAAGAGTGCTGAGGTGGCAGGCGAGATTGTTCCACAGACTAAGAATTTAAAGTTTTTTTATACCGGTATTCATCGAAACATCATATTGGTTTACATGTAACGTGTAACAGCAGGGAAATACATTAAACAGGGTGAATGCTGAACTTATTTACAATTAGTTAGCTAACGAGTAGTTACCAAAATTTTATTAGAGTAAAACATTGCATATCATAAATAAGGAATAAGCCATGACATTGGAGTTAGTATTTACCATTAGATTGGGCAGATAAGATTGATGGGTGGTGGGGGGCGGGGAGGGAAAGGGTAGAGGGTTGAATAAAGGGTTAATCCCGGAAGGCTTTTCTAAAAAGCCAAGTTTTAAGCTTTTTTTTTTTTTAATTTTTGCGTGCTTGTTTCCAGTCGAAGGTCTGATGGCATGGAGTTCCAGAGTGTGGGCCCTGCTATAGAGAAGGCACACATTTTCGTGGAAGTTAGACAATAGGTCTTGTGAGGTGGGATGCGGAGGGTGCCTTTGTGGATTGCTCTGGTGGGTCGTTCAGAGGCATATAGGTGAATGTGGTTGCTAGTCCAGTTAATGTTGTTGTGAATGGATTTGTGTATAATAAGTAAGTTCTTGTAGAGGATGCGAGCGGAAACTGGCAGCCAATGCAGATCTTTAAGGATTGGAGTTATGTGGTCAGTTCTACACGTGTTAGTTAGTATTCTGGCTGCAGCATTTTGGAGTATTTGTAGGGGTTTAATGTAAGAAGCAGGGAGTCCTAGGAGGATTGCATTGCAGTAGTCAATTTTCGTAAGGATGCTAGTTTGTAGGACGGTGCGAAAATCATTGAGGTGTGGGAGGGGTTTAAGCTTCTTAAGGGTGTGGAGTTTGAAGAATGAATCTTTTATCGTGACGTTGATGAATTTTTTGAAATTGAGTTGGCTGTCAATGGTGACTCCGAGGCTACGAGCTTGTGGTTGGAGGGAAATTGTGGGTGCATGCCGATTCCTGTCAAGTAATTGGTGGTGTTATGCTGCGAAATGAGGATGAGTTCTGTTTTAGCAGTGTTCAGAGCAAGGTGTAGGTCGGTAAGGAGGTGGTTTATTGAGCTGAGGCAGTTCTCCCATGTTTTGATGGCTTTGTCTAGTGATTCTTGGACAGGAATGAGAATTTGGACATCGTCCACGTAGAGGAAATGTGGGAGCCCTAGGTTGGTAAGTAGTTGGCAGAGGGGGAGGAGGTAGATGTTAAACAGTGTGGATGAGAGTGCAGAGTCTTGAGGGACCCCTTGGGTGAGTAGGGTGGGTGTGGATTTGGAGTTTTAAATTTTGACCACATAGCACCTATCTTTAAGATAGGAGGTAAACCAAAGGAGGGCTGAGCCAGTGATACCGATTTCAGAAAGGCGTCTTATGAGGGTGTCGTGGTTGACGGTATCAAAGGCAACAGAGATGTCAAGTAGGACTAGGATGTAAGCATGGCCACAGTCCATTCCTTTTAGCAAAGTACAGAGAAATGGACATTTAAACAAACAAGAATTTTGGCGCAAATTTACTAACCAAAGAGCAGGAATGGGTAGCCAATCAAATCCCAGGCGGTACAACTTAGGTGAAAAGGTTCCACTCTAAATCGCAATTCAGACCATTCGGTACCATAGAATCTAAGAGAAAAATCTATTTTTGTTCTTTTTTGAGGAGAAACTCATGATAATTACCCCCCCGTGCAGACAAGCGAACCACATCGATCACAAAAAATTTTAGATCAGATAATGTGTGGGAAAACTGAACCCAAATGCTCCACTAATGGAGCATTTTCTCTACAGTTTTTAATATTCAACCGATATTCTATAATCCGGGTCTTAACCATTTGTGAAGTTTTCCCCACATATAATTTAGAACAGGGACAAATAACATACACAACCCCAGAGGACGAGCAGTCAGAACGACTGTCGGGTGTACAAAGTTTAACATAGGCATGGTTAAAGAACATATAGTGCAATGGCCACAAGGACTGTGACCACTTACAGCATCAAGTGACCTAGTCGTATCATAACCGGTGTGAACAAGCATATCTCTTAAGTTCTTACCCCTCCGATATGTAAAACGGAGGGAAGTATTCAAAATTGTGCTCATTGCTAAAACTGACCAATGTTTGCGAATGATGTTGGAAATAGCATTACTTTTAATTGAAAAAGGAAAGATGCAGTATACAGCATTCTCCTCTACTGGGTTTTTTGGTAAAAACAATAAATCCCGATTAATATAGAGGGCACGTTTGTAAGCGTTTCGTATAACCGTCCGAGGATACCCTCTTGCACTAAACCTAGCTGACATCTGCTTAGCTTGTACCATAAATTCAGCTTTCGTGGAACATAGCCGGCGGAGCCTTAGGAACTGGCCGGACGGAATATTAGTTTTAAGTATCCAAGGATGACAACTATCAAAATTTAGCAAAGTATTTCTATCAGTTTCTTTACGGTAAATTGTAGTGGAAATGTTTTGATTACTAATAGAAAATAAAATATCGAGAAATGGAATCTGAGAGCGCTGGATGTTATAATTAAACTGTAGATTAAGATCACAATTAACTAGTCTAGAAAAACAAAAAATTGTATGTCAGTGCCCAACCAAATTACAAAAACGTCATCTATATATCTCAATCACAAATGTAAAAATGGGGACCAATGTGATGGATAAATAAAAGTATCTTCAAAAGAAGCTACATTTGGCTCAAAATATTGGTTATCTGTGACATAGCATGGTTGGCCAGTCCCAATGTAGACAGCGTACGCAGTGGTTCTAAATTGGATGGTAGAGCGGACCTGAGTATGTCGACCTACATATGTTTTCTGCCGGGACCCTTCTCCGTAGGGGTAACTGGTGGCATTGTTTGAGGACGATCAGGGCAAGAGTGCCCATGGAGGTTAGAGAAATACCTGATACGCACCAGGTGAAGAAGTAGTGGTGTGACAGACGAGGTGGAGAGATGTCTGGTTCAGACTCAATAACTAGAAGAGGTGATACCTCTCTGGGTCTTTTATGCTATGCCCTGTGTGGTGTTTTTTAGGCTTGATTTGCGTCTGACGCATCAGTGAGGCAATATCTGCACCGATGTGCGCAGACTGCGTCGGTGGTGCATCAGTAGGGCAAGGATGCAACGCACCCCTGTCGATGTGTTGAATGGGTGTGGATTTGATACACCGCCCTCCTTGTGTTGATGAGTTGGTGCTTTGCTTTTTAGATGATGCGTCGATGCCTCGGATCAGAGCCTGCGCAGCATGCGGCCGCGATGCCACCAATGCATGCCCCGCAACGTGTGGCGATTTTTGTCGGGCCAGCAACGGCGCATGCTGTGACCAGGGAGGGTCGACTGAAGAAGCCCTTCTCGAAGAAGGAGACTTCTTTCTCCTTTTGGGTCTGGGGAGGACCTGATGGAAGCCTCCGAAGGGGCATAGGAGCCCAATGGTCTTGACTTCAAGACTTGAAGTTTGGCAGCCCGTTGACGCTGCGCTCATGGGGACATGAGTCCGCAGTCTGCACAATTTGCCTAGTCATGGAGTGGACCCAAGCATATATAACAAGAAATGTGGCCATCGGTGGCTGACATTATCTTACTGAGGCACAAAACTTGAATCCTGGACGAGGCATGTCACTGGATGTTGTCCTAACGATTTTAAACCTTTTTTTTTTTTTTTTTTTAAACTTTTTTTCCTCACAGAAACTGTTTTTCTCAGGAGAGAAGAGTTCCGCGTGTCTAATCGTTGCGTGGAAAAAAAAATGACTGAGGAGCCTCAGGCAAACCCAGGAAGATACAAGAGGGAGCACCTAGCTGAATGACTTTACTAGACTTGGAGAGCTCTGCCACCTAATGTCACGGAAGATGTACCCAGACAGCATGGCTAATTCAGCTGCTTATCTACGTGAAAATAAAAGAGAATGTTATAATACCTCTGTATTGCTCCATGGCGAGACCACACCTTGAGTACTGTGTTCAATTCTGGTTGCCACATCTCAAAAAAGATATTGATGCACTGAAGAAGGTACAGAGAATGGTGACCAAAATGATAAAGTGGAGTGAACAGCTTCCCTATGAGGAAAGGCTAAAAAAGTTAGGGCTGTTTAGCTTGGAGAAGATACAGTTGAGGGGAGATATGATGGAGGTCTACAAAGTCATAAGAGGACTAGAACAGGTAAATGTGAATCAATTGTTTACTCTTTCAGATAACAGAAGGACTGGGGGGGGCATTCCATGAAGTTAGCAAGCAGCACATTTAAAACAATCAGAGAAAATTCTCTTTTACACAATGCACAGTTAAGTTCTGGAATTTGTTGCTAGAGAATGTGATTAAGGCAGTTAACTTAACTGGGTTTAAAAAAAGGTTTGGACAAATTCCTGAAAAAATCCATAAAACTGCTATTAGTTAAGTTGACTTCAGGAATAGACACTGCTTATTACTGTCATTAGTAGCATGGGTTCTATTTAATGATTGGGTACTTGCCAGGTTCTTATGGCCTGGATTGGCCACTGTTGGAAACAAGATGCTGGGCTTGATGGACCCTCGGTCTGACCCATTATGGCAATTTCTTTTGTTCTTCTTTAGAATATTTGTTGTATCTTATATACCGCTTAACCAAAAAACAACTCTAGGCAGTTATAAAATAGCAACTGGAAAATACAATATCTAATCATAATACAAAAAATGGAATCATCAACAATAAACAATAATTTAACACTTCATGGAACATATTAGAACATAAAAAATGCCATGTTAGTCAGACCAAGCATCCTGTGTCCTACAGTGGCCAATCCAGGGCAGAAGTACCTGGCAGATCCCATAAAATAGATTTCCTGTTACTCATACCAAGGAATGATAAAAGCTTTCTTTAAACTACCTGGCTAATAGTGTGTTATAACTTTTCCTCCAGGAACTTGTGCAAATCTCTTTTAAACCCTGCTCTATGTACCATGACCATGTCCTCTAGCAACAGATTCCACAGTTTGATAGTGCACTAACTGATAACGTACTTTCTACTATTTCTTTCAAATCTGCTGGCTGTTAGTTATAGAGTGTCCCTTTGCTTTAGTATTTGTTGAAAGGGTAAATAACCATCCTTTATTTACTCATTCCATCTTACTCATGATTTTATACACTTCTATCCTATCCCCTTCTCAGCCTTCTCTTTTCCAAGTTGAAGAGCCCTAGCCTGTATACCTGTAGTTCCTGAATGCAATCAACTCTTATATTCTGCTTTTCAGCCCTTCAATCAAATAACTAAAAATTAATAAATAAAAATCAATGCACAGCCATTCCATCCCCTTTATCATTTCTGTCAGCCTCCTTGCACCTTTTCTAGTTCCGCTATGTCTTTTTTGAGATGGGGTGACTAGAGCTGCACATAATACTCCAGGTACAGTCACATCCTGCCTCAATACCGAGGCAATATGATATTCTACGTTTTGTTCTCCATTTCTTTTCCGATCACTTAACATTCTATTTGCTTTTTTGGCTGCTGCCATACACTGGTATAAGGATTTCAATGTATTGGCCACAAAGATAGCAAAGTTGTTTTTTGGGTGGTGACTCCCAATGCAGAACCCAGCATTGTATACCTGGAGTTGGGATTTTTTCTTCCTATGTGCACCACTTAGCATTTTTCCACATTAAATTCCATCTGCCATTCATTTGCCTAGTCTTCTAGTTTCACAAGGTCTCTCTGCAGTACCTCACAATCCACTGCTGTTTTAACAATTTTGAATAATTGTGTGCCATCTGCAGATCTGATCACCTCCCTTGTTTCCTTTTCTACATCATTTATGAATATGTTAAACAGCACAGTCCCAGAACTGATCTCTATGGCAGTCTACTAATAACCTTTCTTCATTTGGAAAATGGATAATTTAGTCCTACCCTCTGTTTCTTGTCTTTTAATCAGTTACCAATCCACATTAGGACACTGCCTTCTGTTCCTTGACTTTGTAATTTCCTGGGGATTCTCTCATGAGGGACTTTGTCAAATGCCTTCTGAAAATCCAAACACACTATATCAGCTGGCTCACCTTTAACCATATGTTTATTTATACCTTATTTATTTTATTTATTTAGATTTATATTCCGCTTTTTGCACTTTTTTCAGTGCTTCAAAGTGGATTACATTCAGGTACTGTAGGTATTTCCCTATCCCCAGAGTATTTCTACAGATAGGGTATTTCCCTATCCCCAGAGGGCTTACAATCTTCAAGACTTCCCTTTTGTATAAGTTGAGCATTCATTTTAACTTGGAAGGAGGTTATTTTTATACTGCTTCCTTCCCCATTAAGCCATGTCCACCTAAACAACTAAAATCCAGATCCTAAAAATTGTATAAATAAATAACTATTAAATATCTTAAAACCAAACACAGCTAATACTTGTATTTCACAGGGCCATCACAATAGGTAAGTAACCCATAAACCCTTCTAGGATAAAAACAAAGGCCCTCCAGCCCAAAAACATCCAGGTCAGTTAAAACGAGAGAAATAGAGGCTGTATTGGCCTATAAAACTACAGACCAACATATACAGCTGAGACTATCCAATTGTGTTTAAGGCTAGGTCTTGGGCCTTGACATCCTCACACAACCTGTATCTCTGTCTTTTGGAATCAGTTTTCAAGAAAGCTGTGTCCGTTACCAGATTATTTGATGTTTCATTGGGCCCCGAAGACCTGGTTGTTTTTCTCAGGCATTTGATGGTTCTGTATGATGCTTTTAGGTCTGGATTTATGCAAGATTAAATGGAAGGTTTCTTTTTATTGAGTGTGTCCAGATAGCCTTATTATTTTGTGTATGGTTTCCAGACCACTGTGAATGATATCAAAAGAACTAAACAGATAGCTACTCCTAACTGTATTTAACAGTTTATTGATGCTCTTCTCAGAATAACTCTTCAATATATTTCCTTTCTTCAAGAACCACAGTACTAATGGCAAACCATAAAAGACTTTTAAGGCATAGGTAATTTCAGTCTGGGGGGGGAGCAACTGATTGCACATACATTAAAATCAGGCCACCAGCTGCTACAGCAAGAACTACAGGAACAGGAAATCCTTCTAGCTCCTCACCATTCGTGTGGTGTGCAATGCTGATGTGACAGATTATTCTTTTATTCTCTCAGAGGCCAATGTAATAAAGCGCACTCAGAGGGCACAGTTTCACTTGGAGTTGCGCACATTTTTTGTGTGCAAACTTTATTATTGATGCAGCAAATTGTTTTGCATACAAAAATTATGCACATAAAACTGTGCATTTTTAGTTTGTACCCTTGTGTGTAAATCCTAAACTAATGAAGACATTAGCTATTACCACCCCACTCTCCCCATCTCCCATGCACAGAGAGGTGCCTAGGTTGAGTGTTTTCTTAGGACGGGAAACTTAACACCTTGTCAGAGGTGGACTAAAGTTTCCAGGGCTAATGTTAGTCTGTGGGCAGCAGCTGGAGTTCTGGTGCTAGGATATGCACAGATAACATTCTGTGTGCTCTCAAAGCATGTTTTCTGCAGATAAAACAGGGAGAGGAAGGAAGCTCTTCCTCTGTCCCCATGCTTTCTTTTCCAATAGTGCCAGCTAATCCCCTCTCGCACCTCTTGATGATTTCTTCTCTTACTCGCAACTCACCCTAAGATGCCCATCTCTTATGTCCTCCAGCCTTTTTTGCATCTCCTGTGTTGATCCCTGTGGTTATTCCCCAAGCCCCTATTACAACCATCAATGGATCCTGAACCATCCCTTCTCCCTCTTGTTCATCCCTCCCAGACTATTCTTCTCACCCTTGATGAGAAGCTTGGGTGTGAGCACCAAAGGGGTGGAGTGGATTACCAACTGGTTGACTGACAGGAAACAATGTGGAATGGTAAATGGAACCTGCTCTGAAGAGAGAATAGGGTTAAGTGGAGTGCCTCAAGGGTCAGTTTTGGGACTGGCTCTATTTAATATCTTTGTGAGTGACATTGTGGAGGGGACAGAAGGAAAAGTTTACCTTTTCGCGGATGATATTAAGATTTGCAACAGAGTGGAAGCGCCTGAAGGAGCAGAGAGCATGAAAAGTAATTTAAGAAAACTTGAAGTGTGTTTGAAGATTTGGCAGCTATGATTCAATATCAAGAAGTACAGTGCAGAGTCATGCACCTGAGTTGCAGTAATCCAAAAGAGCTGTACAAGATGTTTGGGTGTGTGTGTGTGTGTGAAAAATTAGTGTGCACAGTCTAGGAGAAAGACCTTGGGGTGATTATGTCTGGCAATTTCAAGGTAGCGAAGCAATGTGACAGAAAGATGCTGGGATGAATAGTGAGAGAAATAACCAGCAGGAAAAGGGACGTGATAATGCCTTTGTGATAATACCCCAGGCCTCACCTGGAGTACTGTCTTCAGTTCTGGAGATCGTATCTCAAACAGGATGGAAACGGTTTTTGAGGAAGGCAACCAAATTGGTGTGGATTCTGTTTCAGAAGACCTACCAGGAGAGGCTGAAGGATCTCAATATGTATATCCTGGAGGAGAGGAGGTGCAGGGGAGATATGATAGAGACCTTCACATACCTAACAGGTGTTAATGATGCACAAACGTTTTCTGTTGGAAAGGAAACAAAAGAACTAGGGGTCACGATATGAAACTCCGGGGGAAACGACTCAGAACCAATATTAGGAAACATTTTTCCCACAGAACAGTAAATTAATTCAAGAGAGCATGGGGAAAACACCGTGAATCCCTAAAGGCTTGAAGTTGAAAAAGAAGAAAGGGGCGGTGTAACATTTCTGAATGGTGGTAATCTGCATGGAGCAGCAATTACTACCCTTAACGCATAGCGCAGATGTTACTACCCTTAACAAAACTCATGGGGATAACCTGCATGGAGCAGCAGTTATGACCATAAGAAACTTGTTGGGCAGACAAATCTTTTCTGTCAGAAAAGTAAATAAAAAGAAAATGAAACCGATGCGGTTATCCAAGGTGGTGGCTGAAAGGCTAAGAGATCAGCATTCAAAAAGTATAAACATTCCAAAAAAGTGGAAAACAGTGAAGAATATCTGGAGAAGCTGAGAGACAAAGAAAAAAAACTCAGTATAGCAACATTTCAACTGGAAGAGAAGTAAAGAAAAGTGAGAACATTATTCAGATATCGCAGAGAAAAGAGAAAGGCCAGATCATGCATTATCCATCGCTGGTCCAGTTTTTTGAAACTCTACCTCTCACAATCAAGAACATCAGTAAACCGAAAATGTTCAAGTGGGCTCTAAAAACGTTTTTATTCAATCAAGCATTTGAGATCGTATGTTTTCCATCCATATATCATTTATTGTCTGATATGGTTTTGTTTTTATAATTTTTGTTTTACTAGTACTATTGTGTATGTGAACTTGTAACCCGCTCTGAACACTTTGGAGGGTGAGGGACATAAATCATTTAAAATAAATAAATAAATATTGTAATAGTTAAATTAGCTATGGAGCAATGGATGAAGAAAGTTGAAGAAATAGCAAAAATATTTAAAAAAAATTTCAGCCCAGTGTTCACTAAAGATGACCCTGGAGGAGGACCATTGCTGATTGGCAAGAGTATCGATGGGGGTGGGGGGTAGATAACACCCCATTTACAGAAGAGAGTACTTAGGAGGAACTAGCAAAACTAAAAATAGACAAGGCCATTGAACTAGATGAGTTGCATCTTAGGATACCAAGGCAGCTCAGCGATATCCTGGTGTGACTACTGAAGGACCTGTTCAATAGATCATTGAAGACAGGAGTGGTCCCACAAGATCTAAGATGGGCAGTTGTGGTCCTGTTTCATAAAAGTGATAGCAGGAAGGAGGCTCCAACTATAGGCTTATTAGTTTTACAATGGTGGTGAGAAAATTAATGGACTCTGTCAAAGGAAAGAATAGTCAACTATCTACAATCTACAGGGTTGCTGGATCTACGGCAATATGGTTTTACCAAAGGATGGTCCTGCCAAACGAATCAGATTGATTTTTTTTGTGATTAGGTGACTAAAGAATTAGATAAAAGATGAGCACAATGGTTTACCTGGATTTCAGCAAAACTTTAGAAAAGTCTAGGAGTGGATCCCAAGGGGCTGGAATGGATTCCAAATTGGTTGATGGACTGATGATAGTGAATAGTGGTAAATGGAACCTACTCTGAAGAGAGAAGAGTCATAAATGGAGTGCATTAAAGATCGGTTCTAGAGCCAGTTCTGTTCAATATCTTTGTGAGCGATATTGCGGAAAGATTAGAAGGACAAGTTTGCCTTTTTACAGATGAAATTAAGATCTGCCACAGAGTAGATACACCTGAAGAAGCAGAGAGAATGAGAAGCAATCTAAGAAAACTCGGAGTGGTCAAAGGTTTGCAGTTGAGATTCAATGCCAAGAAGTGCACAACGGGTCATGCATTTGGGGGACAGAATTCCAAAGGAGCTGTATATGATGGGGGAGGGGAGGGGAGGGGGTAAAAGATTAATATGCACGGACAAGGAAAGAGACCTCGGGATGATAATGTCTGATGATCTGAAAGCAACAGAGCAATGTGCTAAGGCCAGAGAGATGAGGTACATACAGAAAGGCACAAAAAGCAGGAAAAACGAAGTGATAATACCCTTATACAGGTCTTTGGTGAGGCCGCACCTGTAGTAATGTGTTCAGTTCTGGAGACTGTATCTCAAAAAGGAGAGAGAGACAGGATCAAAAAGGAGAGAGAGACAGGAAGGACTCCGCCTACCCGACTAAGCGCCCCGCCAAATTTAGGCGTTATATGTATTCCTCTGTTTCTTTGTTTCATTGCACTATTTAGTTTATTCTGTCATGCTGTCCTTTGCCTCCGGCTAATCTAGCCCCCAAGTTAATACCTCCTTATTATATGTAACTTTCGTCTCTGGTTAAATGGTTGATTAAGTTATACCCCTTGTTACATGTAAACCAATCTGATATAAATTTTATTACATAAGAACATAAGAAAATGCCATACTGGGTCAGACCAAGGGTCCATCAAGCCCAGCATCCTGTTTCCAACAGTGGCCAATCCAGGCCATAAGAACCTGGCAAGTACCCAAAAACTAAGTCTATTCCATGTTACCATTGCTAATGACAGTGGCTATTCTCTAAGTGAACTTAATAGCAGGTAATGGATTTCTCCTCCAAGAACTTATCCAATCCTTTTTTAAACACAGCTATACTAACTGCACTAACCACATCCTCTGGCAACAAATTCCAGAGTTTAATTGTGCGTTGAGTAAAAAAGAACTTTCTCCGATTAGTTTTAAATGTGCCCCATGCTAACTTCATGGAGTGCCCCCTTGTCTTTCTACTATCCAAAAGAGTAAATAACCAATTTACATCTACCCGTTCTAGACCTCTCATGATTTTAAAACACCTCTATCATATCCCCCCTCAGCCGTCTCTTCTCTAAGCTGAACAGCCCTAACCTCTTTAGTCTTTCTTCATAGGGGAGCTGTTCCATTCTATTTATCATTTTGGTAGCCCTTCTCTGTACCTTCTCCATCGTCTTTTTTGAGATGCGGCGACCAGAATTGTACACAGTATTCAAGGTGCGGTCTCACCATGGAGCGATACAGAGGCATGATGACATTTTCCATTTTATTCACCATTCCCTTTCTAATAATTCCCAACATTCTGTTTGCTTTTTTGACTGCCGCAGCACACTGAACTGACGATTTCAATGTGTTATCCACTATGACGCCTAGATCTCTTTCTTGGGTTGTAGCACCTAATATGGAACCCAACATTGTGTAATTATAGCATGGGTTATTTTTCCCTATATGCATTACCTTGCAATTATCCACATTAAATTTCATCTGCCATTTGGATGCCCAATTTTCCAGTCTCACAAAGTCTTCCTGCAATTTATCACAATCTGCTCGTGATTTAACTACTCTGAACAATTTTGTGTCATCTGCAAATCTGATTATCTCACTCGTCGTATTTCTTTCCAGATCATTTATAAATATATTGAAAATAAGGGTCCAAATACAGCTCCCTGAGGCACTCCACTGTCCACTCTCTTCCACTGAGAAAATTGTCCATTTAATCCTGTTTCCTGTCTTTTAGCCAGTTTGCAATCCACGAAAAGACATCGCCACCTATCCCATGACTTTTTACTTTTCCTAGAAGCCTCTCATGAGGAACTTTGTCAAACGCCTTCTGAAAATCCAAGAATACTACATCTGCCGGTTCACCTTTATCCACATGTTTATTAACTCCTTCAAAAAAGTGAAGCAGATTTGTGAGGCAAGACTTGCCCTGGGTAAAGCCATGCTGACTTTGTTCCATTAAACCATGTCTTTCTATATGTTCTGTGATTTTGATGTTTAGAACACTTTCGACTATTTTTCCTGGCACTGAAGTCAGGCTAACTGGTCAGTAGTTTCCCGGATCACCCCTGGAGCCCTTTTTAAATATTGGGGTTACATTTGCTATCCTCCAGTCTTCAGGTACAATGGATGATTTTAATGATAGGTTACAAATTTTTACTAATAGGTCTGAAATTTCATTTTTTAGTTCCTTCAGAACTCTGGGGTGTATACCATCCGGTCCAGGTGATTTACTACTTTTCAGTTTGTCAATCAGGCCTACCACATCTTCTAGGTTCACCATGATTTGATTCAGTCCTCTGAATCATTACCCATGAAAATCTTCTCCATTATGGGTACCTCCCCAACATCCTCTTCAGTAAACACTGAAGCAAAGAAATAATTTAATCTTTCCGCGATGGCCTTATCTTCTCTAAGTGCCCCTTTAACCCCTCGATCATCTAACGGTCCAACTGACTCCCTCACAGGCTTTCTGCTTCGGATATATTTAAAAAAGTTTTTACTGTGAGTTTTTACCTCTACAGCCAACTTCTTTTCAAATTCTCTCTTAGCCTGTCTTATCAATGTCTTACATTTAACTTGCCAACGTTTATGCTTTATCCTATTTTCTTCTGTTGGATCCTTCTTCCAATTTTTGAATGAAGATCTTTTGGCTAAAATAGCTTCTTTCACCTCCCCTTTTAACCATGCTGGTAATCGTTTTGTCTTCTTTCCACCTTTCTTAATGTGTGGAATACATCTAGACTGTGCTTCTAGAATGGTATTTTTTAACAATGACCATGCCTCTTGGACATTTTTTTTTTACTTTTGTAGCTGCTCCTTTCAGTTTTTTTATAACAATTTTTCTCATTTTACCAAAGTTTCCCTTTTGAAAGTTTAGCATGAGAGCCTTGGATTTGCACACTGTTCCTCTTCCAGTCATTAAATCAAATTTGATCATATTATGATCACTATTGCCAAGTGGCCCCACCACTGTTACCTCTCTCACCAAGTCCTGTGCTCCACTGAGAATTAGATCTAAAATTGCTCCCTCTCTAGTCGATTCCTGAACCAATTGCTCCATAAAGCTATCATTTATTCCATCCACGAACGTTATCTCTCTAGCATGTCCCGATGATACATTTACCCAGTCAATATTGGGGTAATTGAAGTCTACAACACCACACGGGCTGGAACTGCACTCTCAATCAATAATCCAAACACGAAAAGTGCAGAATAACTTATTGGATCCAAATATTTTATTTGATGGACATTTCAAATGGCAACTCCACTGTCAAGATTATAGTATAATTCCAAAAGCAGGTAGGGGTCCCACAACACGGACCCCGTGTTTTGCCCACTGTCTGCGTCGGGAGGGACAGCACCGTATAATCACAAAATCTAAAAATAAAATTTCAACATTTAACATGGATCCTAATACATTAGGGTATACAACCGGCAACATCTTCAATAATTCTAAACATGAAACATACCTTGAGACAATTCAGCAACAGGTGAACAGGGAGTGCAAATGCAATATCTTTGGGCCGGCATTTTAACGCCGAACCATATTTTGGCGTGAGTGTTATCAGCCAATCAGAATCCAAGGACGGAAGAGCCAATCAGATCACGGCAGGTAAGTTAGGTAAGGCTAGGTAAGTTAGGTGAAGAAACTCCACTCTAAATCACTGTTCAGACCACTAGGGGTCACTGTGTCAAGAATATAAATCCATTCCTGTTCTCTTTGGATTAATAACTCAGAGTAATTACCACCCCGCAACGGGGGAAGGACCACATCCAGAACAAAAAATTTCAAATCTGATATTTGATGCTGGTGTTGAATCCAATGTTCAACTAAAGGTTCATTTACCCTGCAATTCTTTATATTTGATCTATGTTCTATTATACGAGTCTTAATCATCCGTTTCGTTTTGCCTACATACAGTTTCTTGCATGGACAATAAATCACATACACAACACCAATGGTAGTACAGTCAGATGAACCTCGAAATGTAAAAATCCTAGAAGTAGTGGGATGAATAAACTCAGACATAGTGGATGTCAAAGGGCATACTGTACAGTGGCCACACGGCTTGTGGCCACGTGTATCAGATACGATTACAGGGTTTGATACTGTGTGAACCAACATGTCTTTTAAATTTCTACCTCCAGTATGTAAACCGGAGGGATGAGTGAAAAAAGCGGTCCAGAGATAATGCAAACCAATGCTTTCGTATAAGATTTGAAATGGTTTTGCTCTGTATTGAGAATGGTAAAATACAGTTTACAGATAAGATATTGCATTTGCACTCCCTGTTCACCTATTGCTGAATTGTCTCAAGGTATGTTTCATGTTTAGAATTATTGAAGATGTTGCCGGTTGTATACCCTAATGTATTAGGATCCATGTTAAATGTTGAAATTTTATTTTTAGATTTTGTGATTATACGGTGCTGTCCCTCCCGACGCAGCCAGTGGGCGAAACACGGGGTCCGTGTTGGGGGACCCCTAACTGCTTTTGGAATTATACTACAATCTTGACAGTGGAGTTGCCATTTGAAATGTCCATCAAATAAAATATTTGGATCCAATAAGTTATTCTGCACTTTTCGTGTTTGGGTAATTGAAGTCTCCCATTATTACCGCACTACCAATTTGGTTAGCTTCCCTAATTTCTCTTAGCATTTCACTGTCCGTCTCACCATCCTGACAAGGTGGACGGTAGTATACTCCTATCACTATAGACTTCCCCGACACACAAGGGATTTCTACCCATAAAGATTCAATTTTGTATTTAGTCTCATGCAGGATGTTTATCCTGTTGGACTCTATGCCATCCCGGACATAAAGTGCCACACCTGCTCCCAGGTGCTCCTCTCTGTCATTGCGATATAATTTGTACCCCGGTATAGCACTGTCCCATTGGTTATCCTCTTTCCACCATGTCTCTGCCAATTAAGTCTGTGTCATCATTCACTGCTCTACATTCTAATTCTCCCATCTTACTTCTTAGACTTCTGGCATTAGCATACAAACATTTCAAAGTTTGTTTTTTGTTTGTATTTTCATTCTGCTTTTTAATTGATAGGGATAAGTTAGAATGTTTTAGCTCAGGTGAGTTTTTAGTTACAGGCACTTGGACTACTTTTCTAATTATTGGAACCTCACTGTCGGGATTCATGAAGGTCGGTATATAAAAGTGTTAAATAAAATAAAAAAATGGAAACCGTTTATGGAAAAGCAACCACAACGGTATGGAGTATACATCAAAAGCCATAAGAGACCGAATAACCTGAATATGCATACCCTGGAGGAGATGGGGGAGATATGATATAGACTTTTAAATACCTGAAATGAATTAATGGTGCACAGGAATCAAACTTTTCCAATGGAAAGAAACCCGTAGACTAGGAATCATTATATGAAACTTTGAGTGGGTAGACTCAGAAACAATCCGGAAATATTTCTTAAGAACATAAGAAATTGCCATGCTGGGTCAGATCAAGCATCCATCAAGCACAGCATCCTGTTTCCAACAGAGGCCAAACCAGGCCACAAGGACCTGGCAATTACCCAAACACTAAGAAGATCCCATGCTACTGATGCAATTAATAGCAATGGCTATCTCTAACTAAACTTGATTAATAGCCATTAATGGACTTCTCCTCCAAGAACTTATCTAACCCTTTTTTGAACCCAGCTACACTAACTACACTAACCACATCCTCTGGCAACAAATTCCAGAGCTTAATTGTGTGCTGAGTGAAAAAGAATTTTCTCCGATTAGTTTTAAATGTGCTACTTACTAACTTCATGGAGTGCCCCTAGTCCTTGTATTATCCAAAAGAGTAAATAATCAATTCAATCTAACCGTTCTACAACTCTCATGATTTTAAAGTCCTCTATCATATCTCCCCTTAGCCGTCTCTTCTCCAAGTTGAACAGCCTAACCTCTTTAGCCTTCCTCATAGCGGAGCTGTTCCATCCCATTTATCATTTTGGTCGCCCTTCTTTGTACCTTCCCCAGTGCAACTATATCTTTTTCGAGATGCGGTGACCAGAATTGTACATAGTACTTAAGGTGTGGTCTCACCATGGAGCGATACAGAGGCATTATGACATTTTCCATTTTATTCACCATTCCTTTCCTAATAATTCCTAATATTCTGGTTTTATTTGACTGCTGCAGCACACTGAGCCAACAATTTCAATGTATTATCCACTATGATGCCTAGATCTTTTTCTTGGGTGGTAACTCTTAATATGGAACCTAACATCGTGTAACTACAGCATGGGTTATTTTTCCCTATATGCATCTCCTTGCACTTGTCCACATTAAATTTCATTTGTCATTTGGATGCCCAATCTTCTGCAATTTATCATAATCCGCTTGTGATTTACCTATTCTGAACAATTTTGTTTCATCTGAAAATTTGATTACCTCACTCGAATTCCTTTACAGATCATTTATAAATTTATTGAAAAGCACCAGTCCAAGTACAGATCCCTGAGGCACTCCACCTTTTACCCTTTTCCACTGAGAAAATTGACTATTTAATCCTACTCTCCATTTCCTGTCTTTTAACCTCCTATTCCATGGCCTTTTAATTTTCTTAGAAGTCTCTCATGAGAGACTTTGTCAAATGCCTTCCAAAAATCCAAACTCACTACATCTACTGGGTCACCTTTATCCACGTTTAGTAACCCTTTCAAAAAAAATGAAGCCAATTTCTGAGGCAAGACTTCCCTTGGATAAATCCATGCTGTGTTCCTTTAAAGCATGTCTTTCTATATGCTCTGGGATTTTGATCTTTAGAATAGTTTCCACTATTTTTCCTGGCACTGAAGTCAGGCTCACTGGTCTACAGTTTCCTGGATCGCCCTTTTAGATAATCTAATGACTAACTCACATGGAGCACACATATGGAGGGGCAAGATATAATTATAACTAAATAAATACTAGGTTTGGAGGAGGAAGAGATAGGGAAATGCTGGGAATAGGGAGAGAAAAAAAAAAAAAAAAAACCAGAAAAGCAGGGAGTGGGCTACCTTAGTCATCTGCTCTCCACTATTTATTTATTTTTATTTTAAGTCTTTTCTATACCGTCGTTTGGTGGGGACCATCACAACGGTTTACATTAAGGCATATACAAGTAGTGATACTACCATTTGTACATTTACATAGGTGCCATAAGGTCCTGTAACATAGTTTGTTATCAAAGTTAGTTGTAAATATAATTAATCATGTCCATGTCTTTCATTCTCAGTTTTAATTACAGAGCTGATTTTACAAATGTAACTTATCCATTAATAATGGTGTGCTATATCTTAAAAAACTACACACTTAGTGAATTTCTGCAGTGTGTATGGTTGTTTAATTGTTCGTGCTTTGCCCATCCCTGGCTTCTATTCTCCCTTCTCTTGCTGGAAGGCTTGTTTAAATAGCCAGGTTTTCAAGCTTTTTCTAAAGGTTTTGCTGTCTTTTTGTAGTCTTAAATCCAAGGGCATGGAGTTCCATATTATGGGTCGTGCCAATGATATGCCCTCTCTCTTACTTGTGTTAGTCTTGCTGTTTTGACTGATGGTATTGTCAGGAGGGCTTTGTTTGCTGACCTTAGGTTTCTGTTAGGGACATGTACTCGGAGGGCTGTATTTAACCAGTCTGCGTTTTCATTATGTATTAATTTATGTATGGTGCACAATGTTTTGTAATGGATTCTTTGTTCGATCGGAAGCCAGTGTAGTTCAATCAGTGTTTCCGTGATATGTTCTCTTTTGTTTTTGCCGGTTAAAACTCTTGCTGCTGTGTTTTGCAAAACTTGCAGTGGTCTTAGTGAGGTGTATGGTAGGCCTAGTAGAAGTGCATTACAATAATCAGTGCTTGCAGATATCAACGCTTGTAGCACTGATCGAAAGTTAGCAGTTGTTAGGAGTGGTTTTAGTCTTCTGAGGACCAGGAGTTTGGCGTATCCTTCCTTTACTTTCAGAGATATGTGTTGTTTTAAGCTTAGTTCAGTGTCAATTATTACTCCTAGGTTCTGTACTTTTTCTGCAAGTAGTATTTGTTGGTTGTTTTTGAGTGTGATTGGGCTTTGTTTAATTTCCGTATTTTTTCATTCTAAGTGTAGGAATTCTGTTTTCTCTATATTGATTATTAATTCCATTTGGTTTAGCAGCTGTTTGATGATATCTAGATACATGTTGGCAATGCTTAAAGTTTTCTCAATTGTGTCGACAATGGGTAGAATTAATTGTATATCGTCAGCGTATATATAGTGTGTGATTCCTAGACCAGCTAGTAGGTGGCATAGTGGTAGCAGGTATATGTTGAAAAGTGTGGCTGAAAGGGCAGATCCTTGTGGTACTCCTGTTTGAAGGTTTATTCTTTTTGATGTTGTGTCTTTAATTTGTACTTGATAATATCTGTTACTGAGATATGATCTAAACCAGTTGATTGTTTTGTTGTTTAGACCTACCGGTATTTCTTCTAGTCTATTTAAAAGTATGTCATGATTTACTGTGTCAAAGGCTGCTGACAGGTCGAGCATCACTAGAATGTTATGTTTGCCGTTATCGAAACCTCTCATAATGTTATCTGTCAGTGCCAGCAGAAGTGTGTCTGTGCTATAGTGTTTTCGAAACCCATGTTGTGAAGGATATAGTATGTTGTTGTTCTCTAGTTGCTTTTGTATGGCTTTTTCTATTAGTTTTGCAATTAAGGGTAGGTTTGATACTGGTCTGTAGTTACTCAGGTCCATTGGGTCACTGTTTTTCTTTTTTTTAAATTGGCTAGCACTAGCACAGGAACTAGAAATTGAGGGTGCACAAAGAACAATTTTGATCTGGCAGTTTCCTCCTACTCCCAGCAGGAACTGATCTTTGTGCGCGCTATGTTATCATAGACCTTTACTCCAGGGCTTCCCAAAAATTTAGCTAATGTGATCCCATTTCAGTACTTGAAAGTTACAACAGATCCGAGTGTAGCACAATTACGTACAAGGATCCTTAAACTTCAAAGTGACAGGTGCCAAGCAACGCAATTGTTTGATAGGCAGTCGTGTAGAAGTGGAAAAAACGTCAGTCCCCTGCCACTCCAGCTGCGTCGGGAGGGATAAGAGCTGAAAGCTAATAAAACTATATAACAAAAAATTGGCACAGATTGGCATCTCTGGATAACCTGTGCATGAGTAAAACAGTTCAGAATACTACACATCCAAGCTTCTATTTATCTTCCCTGCAGACTTTCCTGATTTTTTGAAGCTTTTAATTAATATTCGTTAGATCCTGGTGACATCGTGTAGTATTCTGAGCTTTTTTTTTTTCACTCTTGCACGTTATCCAGAGATGCCGAGTTTTGCCAACTTTTTTGTTATATGGTTTTATTAGCTTTCGGCTCTTGTCCTTCCCGACGTAGCTGGAGTGACGAAACACAGTCTGTGTTGAGGGACTGTTGTCGGTTCCACTTCTGCACACTGCCTAAATTGTGTTGCTTGGCACCTATCACATTGACTGAAGCCTCATTTAAAGTTTAAAAGGATCCTTATAAGTAATGCGCTACACTCGGATCTATTGTGATGGCTCCAGTATGTGTACCGCTTCTCTTCTCCACTTTTAATTTTGCTGAGTACTTGAAAATTCACATGACTCCAGATGGCGACCAAAACAAATTAGCAGGGGGAGCATTCCCACTCCAACAATCATTGCTCTCACTGTCCCTGCACTCCAGCTAATCCCCTCTCACCCCCAAACCGTTCTTATAACCCTCTCAGGTGATCCTATTATCTTCTCCTCACACCCCCATTGATTTCCTCCTTGCTCTCATCCCATTCTCCATTCTCTCACCCTCCTTCCCTCAAATCCCCAAGCTGATCCCCCTAACCCACCAGCTCCTCAAACATCCCCCAGTCAGTCTTCTGCAATTCTCCCTCCAGAGACAATCCCCTCCCCAACACCCTTTCCAGCTGATCCCCCTCCTAAAGCCCCTGCCAGCTAATCAAACTCCTCCTGCTTCTGATCCCTCCATTCTAACAGCCCCTTGGCCAGGGGCAGCAGCAACATTTTCCTTTGGGCTCTGGACAAAGGTGAAGGATAACTGGTTGGAAAAGAGGGCAGGCTGATGACAGGGGCAACATTTCTTTTCTTGGGTAGGTTCAGTGGCGAGTGAGGAGAGAAGAAGTGCCAATCTCTACCAACCCGTGCACATTCAACTCTCCCCTATTTTATGGCTGGTTTCGAGCCTGATTGTGATCTGTAAGCATTATAATAAAAGTCATTACAGAGCTTCTGAACCATTATTGTAAGCTCATAAATCCTGCAGGGGCCTCCAACCTTTCCTCATGCAAAGGTTCTCGTTGCCACAGAAACTCATATAAGGGTGGGGCCATTGACCCCATACAGACTTTCATTACTAATGCTGCTGCTGGTGCCTAAAGAATGCTATCATCTGAGCCACTTGTGACTCCATTTGTGGTCACGCCCCACAGTTTGGGAAGCCTTGCTTTATTTACAACCATTCAGGGCTTTTCCCATTTTCAACACACACCATGAGTCTGGCCACTAGATGGAATCATTGTGTGATCATGGAGACTGCATTATCTCCAGCCCCAGTTTATACATATTTTTACATACTCCCAAAAGAGGAGGAACTGGGTCCCTGTTCATCTGCACATCACCTGTGGTGGGGCTGTGAATACTTTCCCTTCCATCCAAATCATGGTCATCGCTATCGCTGGAGTCTGGTGCATCCACTTCCTTAATCCATAATGACATGTCAGGATTGAAAACAGACCCACCTGAAAAGAGTAAAACAGTTTTCAAATATTGAGTCCACACTATGATAAGGCACTTGACAAAGCACTTGAAAACTTACTGTCACTGTTACAGGAAACATGTTTTGAATTTCTGGAGGCATTTAAAAATATTTCACTACTTGCCATTCTACAAAAGTGTCCAAAGTGAGGTACAGGGTTAAAATAATCCAACAATACATTGACCAAGAAACCACTCTTCTTAGATGGGGCAGGATTTGTTTTTTGCAAAAACCAAAACTTTCTCCTTATGCTTTCTTCCTTTTTAAAATCTCTTTAGTTTTAAAAAGAACACAAACTTCTTTGCTTAACATCTGCGTAACCACAGCTGATAACTTACTCGAGCTGTTCTGCAACCATATTTATCCTCAGCTATAGAGCACTGCAGTGATACAGTTTAAAGAGTGAGGAATCCCAATCTGTCATCTAACCACCGCTGGAAATCTTTGCAGTGAAGTGAAAACAATACAAATCTGCCCAGTACCTGGCTGCCTCCCTGTGTGTTATATTGGTATTCGTTAGTGATCTCTCAACACAACTACATACTGTATTACTATGCCAAGAGGCAAATGTTTTAACAGTCCAAAACCATTTCTTGAGCTACATGACCTGTGGCTTTTTTTTTTTTTTTTTTTAAACAGACTAACGTATTTCCTGACCCTCCCCCAACATACCCTATTATGAAATCACACTTTTCAACTAGCCCTCACAAAAAAAGGCAGTCATCTCCAAAAAAGGCAGTCATCACCAGCCACCAAGCTATCTACATTCCTAATAATCGAATCACCAACTATGACGGCCAACCTAACCCTTCCCTCCGGGGCAATAGGCCTTGGGGAGATATCCTCAGTGCGAAAGGACAATGCATCACCTGGAGAGCAGGTCCTTGCTACAGGATCCTTTCCTGCTGCACCTGGTTGGTGCTCTCCCATCATGAGACCTTCTTCCTCCAAGGCAGCACCAGGGCTGCCAGTCTGAAGTTGGGGCTTGACTACTATGTCCCTGAAGGTCTCATCTATATACCTTTCTGTCTGCCTCAGCTCCTCCAGGTCTGCCACTCTAGCCTCCAGAGATCGGACTCGTTCTCTGAGAGCCAGGAGCTCTTTGCATCGCATGCACATGTACAACTTCCTCACCGGTGGGTAAAAAATCATACATGTGACACTATGCAAAAGACTGGGAAGCCCCCCTCTTGCTGCTGGACTGCTGTCTTCATCTCAATTTTGATCAGTTCCTAGTTAAGTTTTAGGTTGCTATGGGAGTAGGAATGTGTCTAACGTCCTTTAAATGTATTAGTGAATTTACTATGTGTTGGGGAGGTACCCATAATGGAGAAGGTTTTCATGGGTAAGGATTCAGATCGACTGAATCAAATCACGGTGAACCTAGAAGATGTGGTAGGCTTGATTGACAAACTGAAGAGTAGTAAATCACCTGGACCGGATGTTCTGGTCCAGGTGATTTACAGAACCCCAGAGTTCTGAAGGAACTAAAAAATGAAATTTCAGACCTATTAGTAAAAATTTGTAACCTGTCATTAAAATCATCCATTGTACCTGAAGACTGGAGGATAGCAAATGTAACCCCAATATTTAAAAAGGGCTCCAGGGGTGATCCGGGAAACTACAGACCGGTTAGCCTGACGTCAGTGCCAGGAAAAATAGTGGAAAGTGTTCTAAACATCAAAATCACAGAACATATAGAAAGACATGGTTTAATGGAACAAAGTCAGCATGGCTTTACCCAGGGCAAGTCTTGCCTCACAAATCTGCTTCACTTTTTTGAAGGAGTTAATAAACACGTGGATAAAGGTGAACCGGTAGATGTAGTATACTTGGATTTTCAGAAGGCGTTTGACAAAGTTCCTCGTGAGAGGCTTCTAGGAAAAGTAAAAAGTCATGGGATAGGTGGTGATGTCCTTTCGTGGATTGCAAACTGGCTAAAAGACAGGAAACAGAGAGTAGGATTAAATGGACAATTTTCTCAGTGGAAGAGAGTGGACAGTGGAGTGCCTCAGGGATCTGTATTGGGACCCTTACTTTTCAATATATTTATAAATGATCTGGAAAGAAATACGACGAGTGAGATAATCAAATTTACAGATGAGACAAAATTGTTCACAGTAGTTAAATCAAAAGCAGATTGTGATAAATTGCAGGAAGACCTTGTGAGACTGGAAAATTGGGCATCCAAATGGCAGATGAAATTTAATGTGGATAAGTGCAAGGTGATGCATATAGGGAAAAATAACCCATGTTATAATTACACAATGTTGGGTTCCATATTAGGTGCTACAACCCAAGAAAGAGATCTAGGCGTCATAGTGGATAACACATTGAAATAGTCAGTTCAGTGTGCTGCGGCAGTCAAAAAAGCAAACAGAATGTTGGGAATTATTAGAAAGGGAATGGTGAATAAAACGGAAAATGTCATAATGCCTCTGTATCGCTCCATGGTGAGACCGCACCTTGAATACTGTGTACAATTCTGGTCGCTGCATCTCAAAAAAGATATAATTGCGATGGAGAAGGTAGAGAGAAGGGCTACCAAAATGATAAGGGGAATGGAACAGCTCCCCTATGAGGAAAGACTAAAGAGGTTAAGACTTTTCAGCTTGGAGAAGAGATGGCTGAGGGGGGATATGATAGAGATGTTTAAAATTATGAGAGGTCTAGAACGGGTAGATGTAAATCGGTTATTTACTCTTTTGGATAGTAGAAAGACTAGGGGGCACTCCATGAAGTTAGCATGGGGCACATTTAAAACTAATCAGAGAAAGTTCTTTTTTACTCAACGCACAATTAAACTCTGGAATTTATTGCCAGAGGATGTGGTTAGTGCAGTTAGTATAGCGGTGTTTAAAAAAGGATTGATAAGTTCTTGGAGGAGAAGTCCATTACCTGCTATTAAGTTCACTTAGAGAATAGCCACTGCCATTAGCAATGGTTACATGGAAGAGACAGTTTTTGGGTACTTGCTAGGTTCTTATGACCTGGATTGGTCACTGTTGGAAACAGGATGCTGGGCTTGATGGACCCTTGGTCTGACCCAGTATGGCATTTTCTTATGTTCTTAAATATCGACAATTATCTTTATAAGTATCAACCTATTAAATATCGATGCATGAAGTCTTAGTTCAGTTTTATTCACACAACACTCCAGCGCCCTTTCACATACACCATTATAAATTCTCATCTCTTCCTTAGAGATCTCCTGTATTTATCCTATGCTTTCTTGAATTCAGATACTGTTTTTGTCTTTACCACCGCCACTGGGAGGCCATTCCATGCATCTACCACCCTCTCTGTAATTAATTATTTCTTAAGATTAGTCCTGAGTATAATACCCCCCCCTTTCAACCTCATCGTTTGACCCATTGTTCTAGAGTCTCCTTTCCATTGAAAGAGGGTCACACCTCCTTTGCATAGAAACCTTTGAGACATTTGAATGTCTCTACCATATTTCCCCTCTCTCGCCTTCTCTCTAGTGTATGCATATTTAGATCTTTAAATTTATCCCCATATGCTTTAGAATGAAGACCACTGACCATTTTAGCAGCCTCCCTCTGGCTTGACTCCATCCTGTCTCTATCCTTTTGAAGGTACGGTCTCCAGAACTGTACACAGTATTCCAAGCAAGGTCTCACCAGGGACCTATACAGGGGCAATATCGCCTCCTTTTTTCTGCTGGGTATTCTTTTCTCTATGCAGCTAAGCATCTTTCTGGCTTTTATAGTCAATTTATCCACCTATTTGGCCAACTTAAGATCATGAGATACAATTACCCCCAGATCCCGCTCTTCCTTTGTGCTTAGAAGATTTTCACTTCCAATACTGGACCTTTCCCTTGGGTTTTTGCATCCTAAATGCATTACTCTGTGACATGAAGGAAATTAAATTCTTATTTTTAATGATTTCTCGGCAAAAGTTGCTACAAAGATGACAGACATGGCACCAATATGTGTGGTACTCACCTAGAAAAAGAGTGCAATTAGCTTTCACGTACCCAGCAAACTGCTCAATGGCCAGAATGACACTTTTGAAAAAACTTCTCATGGTTAAACATTCGTGAAAGAACATATTGGTTGACATACTAATTTTTACATTTATGCACCAATTTGAAGGTGCAAAGGAGGAAACATTTGTTGTACAATTGTTCTTGGCTTCTTATGTGTTCAGTTTTAGAGTCTAAAGAAGTTTCACACAATGTTTGCATTTGAAACAGTTGAACTCATTAGAAAAGGACTAGCAAATTTTATAAAGTACATTATACAACAGTGAAGGAAGGCGGGATTCGTCACTGTACTTCCAGTTTGTAGAAACCAATCCTTATAAATGCTATCTTGTACAGCAGTTTCTTGTTGATATAAGGAGGACTGATTAACACATGTGTGGCGACATGGTTGTTTTTTCTTAAAGAGATTTTACAGAAACAATGCTTAAAAGATATTTGGCAAAACATTAGTTTTACATATGAAAACAAAGGAAGACTGAGCCAAGCTTCAGGATATTGTGCTGTGGTCTAAAACACAGCTAGACTTTTACTATCACTGGTACCAGAAAGTTCCATGGTGCTTTGATGCAGATTTTTGATTTTTATTTTGGAATGGGACATACTTTGGTTGACTTTGAGACTTCTGGTAATATTTCATTTAAAAATTCTTGTGGGATATTTTGTAAATGTAACATGTAGTGCTGTACAGTCTGTTTGGAGAGCGTGGGGTGATCTGTATACTTGTCATCTAAAATAGGTGATGGTATATGAAGTTATGAGTATTTTTTTTATTTGAATAGTTAAGGAAAAATTTGGTGTACATTTGGAAAAAGTGATGGAACCTGGTTGTAAGGTTCTGAAAGAATGGAGTAAGTGAAGCTTGATGTGGCAGGCTCTGAATGCAGATTAAAAGTCTAGCTTGAGGGTGAAAAGCTGATGAAGTGAAAGTGATTTCCAGACAGCTGTAGGGGGCTTGGAAAAAAGAGGGATATGGGGAGAGAAAGAGGTTGGTGGGTAGGGTAGCTTGAAGGGAGGAGGGAGATGAGATTCTTTTCTACTGGCTGGCATGTTTGGTTGGACACATTTATGCTGAGTTGGTGCCTAAGCTGGGGGGGGGTGCTGACCTTGGAAAACATACAAATGATATAATGATTATGGGATTTCTAGATGCAGGTTAATAAAATAATTACTTGGAATGTTTCTGGTATAGGACCTCCTAATAAACGTACACAGATTCCAGCATCCTTGAAAAGACATAAGGCAAGTATTTTTTATTACAAGAAATCCAACTCTGTGACAAAGAACCCAACTTATGCAGAGAATGGGTAGGTAAGTGTTATTTTGCATCAACTCCAAGACAAGGTGGAGTTGCAATTCTTGCACACAAATCAGTTTCTGTAGAGAAGAAAATTATTAAGGATATGAAGGGTAGGTATGTTATAGCTATTGGTGAAATTTATGGGGAATCTGTGGTCCTGTGTT